>NW_019744115.1:75282-152138 GCF_002891405.2 Cryptotermes secundus
ATATATATAGGGGTCCAAAAAATGTACTCACTCTTTGATAGTCAGTATCTTTGGAACAAAATGACATGTAGTTACAATTCTTGTGCGGCGAGAGAGAGAGTCATTATATGTGTTTGAAGTGTCCGCCATCAGCGGCTAAGCAGCATTGATGCTGCCGAACTGCTGAGCGAACTACTGCTGTCTGTGTCCGGTGTGATGGCTGCACACGATGCTCTGATGGTTTCTCGTAGCCCATTCAGTGTTGATAAACTTCATCCTTCAAGGTTCCCCGTAGGTAGAAGTCGAGAGGTGTTAGGTCTGGAGACCATGGTGGGTATTCAGTAGCACCTCTTCGACCTATCCATTGTCCAGGTAGAGTGTCATCCAAGTACGCCCTGACATCTCGATGGCAGTGAGGTGGAGCACCATCTTGTTGTAGGTAAAATCTCTCATCTCCAAACAGCTATCGAATGGTAGGGAAAATTGATGTCTGAATCATATCAAGATACACCACAGCACTGGAAGCTGGACTTGTTACTATCTGTGGTTGCCCAGATCTTTGCTTATGCACGTCATGAACAGTACTGTCGGCTTCAAATTTATCCCAAATATGGGCAATTGTTCGATGTGTTGGACATGTTCCAAACTCATTCTGCCATTGTCGTCGTACCTCTTTAATGTTTTCGTACTTCCAGTACCACTTCCATACAGTCTTGCGTTGCTCAAAGAACAACCTTTCAGCGATTCTTGCTGCTGTCTTCTGCTCACAGTGCGCATGCGGCACAACACTCATATGACTCATGTGGCCTTCGCCATCTGTTCAGAAAACATTACACTACACAACCGTGCAAGAATTGTAACTACATTTCATTTTGTTCCAAAGATATTGACTATCAAAGAGTGAGTACATTTTCTTGGACCCTCCTGTATATGCCAAGTTTTATTAAAATAAAAAATTCAGCTGCCTCCATGCAATTATTGATTTGGCATGAAGTGGCTCATTTATAAATTTCTAATGTAGAAGTTGCCGCTTGTAGGTTAACATTTTCTTAATGTGATTGTAAGTTGTTTCAAATGCCCAAAAGGTGTCCAGAAGATCATGGTAACTGGGACATCTCTCCGGACAAGCAGAGAGGCCCTTCGACTAACAAGGATTTACCCAGGAACCTTATATTCAACAGCAGGTAGTATGACTTATAAATCTTTAAAAAACAAGATAGGAAGTAAATACATTGGTAAAAAGTAGTTGTGTTTAACTTTGAGGCAGTATGAACAGATAGAACAGATAGAATGTGTATGAAATTAAGGCACATGAGTTGAGGTTTTGAAACCAATTGCTCTACATAAAGGTATTGACCACCTCAAGAGCACTGAAATAAAATGGGGCAGCATCATATAATTATATAATTTAATTGGAAAAAACAAAACAGAAAAACATTCCATTTAGTGTAATTGTGTAGTAAGGATGGCCAATGAATGACTTTGTAGGCAAGTTTTATGAATAAACCAGCAGGTAGGAGAGGGATAGGGACAGGAAGAAACTGGACAGATGACATGTAAGTTTTGTGTATGAAGTTTGAAAAGTCCATGATTTCTCACCCATGTGGCCAGTAAGGGTAAAGTTGTCGCTGTGCCTAAATGACATGCCTAAAGTGCATGCAGATTTGTGGAGATCAACATACATGAATTCTAAATCTTAGTGCTAGATACAGGTAAGTGATCAAATTCATTCACTGTTTGTTTTGTCCCCATATGAAGAGGCATAATTTCTTGTTGGATGGTGACTGCATTGGCCCCAGGGATGGTCTTTATGTGGGGAAGAAGGGAAAATTTCTTGTTTGTCTAGGAATCAGATGCAGCCACCCAGCCTGTAGCATTGCTGTATTCACTGGGCTCCCATGCAGATGAAGGAAAGAATTTGTTTATTTTTAGACATATGCAGCACAACAATTGTGCCTGGTTGGCTTAACTGATCTGCTTGTCCACCTTTCCATGTTCCACATGTGATCTGCAGTAAGGGATTGTAATGAAGTTTTGCAGTTTCAGTGTCAGTGTCTACAGTTAATTCTTTCAAGTGACCATTTGATTGCAATCAGATGTTAATTTCTTTCTACAGGAATCCATCCTCATGATGCAAAGTCATGGACAGAAGGTTACCTTGAAGAATTGCGGGAAATTGTCATGAACCCTGAGTGTGTGGCTGTAGGCGAGTGTGGTTTAGATTACAATCGTGACTTCTCACCAGTTGATATTCAGAAAGAAGTTTTTGAAAAACAGGTATGAGAACTGCTTTAGTCCATCTTAAAGCAAATAATAACTATTTCCTTATACTTTCATCATTTACAGTCATCCTGACATTCAACATTGTAACTTCTGCTGTTGAAAGTGCCTAATTAAATAATCCAGCAATTTGTAATTATTCTTATCCTGTGATGTATTGTTTCTGTTACTCTTCCAGCAGCACTGTAGTGTTCATTAGTTTTTATTGTGACCAGAACTGGATGAATATATGACCTGTACTGAATTTTAGTTTTTTACTGCATTTTGAAAAAAAAAAGAATTGTATTATTATTATTATTATTATTATTATTATTATTATCATCATCATCATCATCATCATCACTCCCAGTTGTCTTATCTTAGTATCTAGTTGCTAATAGTATTAGCAACATTCATAATAATTCATAATTCCTAATGTATGTATATATTTAAGTCTTCTTTAGATTTATGCTCACAGATTTATTTGTCATATTTGTATTTTGTTTAATTATTTTTCTGTACCTTTATATACTCATACTAACTTTTTAATTAGCCACTGTGCTGTTAAGTTATTGCACGTAAATAAACGTGAATTGAATTGAATAATTGTACTGCTGTGTTTATAATAGGTCATTAGTTAAACACTACTGGACTGCTTTAGTGTACTTTATCATTGCATTCCATTTGATGTTAAACAGCCTCTTCAGCTGTTGCAGTGTAATTATGTAGTATATCGGGCCTGCTGACCTCATAATTTCAGGTTCAGCTTGCATGTGAGCTTGGTAAGCCCCTCTTACTGCATGAACGAGATGCCCACCAGGATTTACTGGACATTCTCAAGATTTACAAGGACCATTTGCCTGCTATGGTTGTTCACTGCTTTACTGGCACGTCTGAACAAGCACACAATTACCTGCAAATGGGAATGTATCTGGGTATGACAGGTATGTAGGTGCTAGAAGTGAGATTATACATTCCTGATTGACCTTGATCATCGTCTAGGATTAGGCCTTGTAATCTCTTCTCCTCCTCCTCAACCCCCTTCTCATTTTATATTAGGCCCTATGGCCTCTTGCCATCAGATCATTAATCTGGAATTGTGGAACCTTATAGATATCTATTAGGGCTCAGCCCTGCCACAAGGTCACTACCTATGCAGGACAACTCAAAACCAGAATAAACACAGATAGACATCCATGCCTTGTATGGGATCCAAACCCACAATTCTCTTGTTTGAGTGGGGGAACGCATTTCATGCCTTAATCCATTCAGCCACTGTGATTGTCATGTTCTCTTCTCTCCATTAAAATCTTAAATCTCATCATCATTTGTGTCTCTGTTACATTGAAGCTTGGGTAGAACAAACGTGGCTTATAACAAGGACTTTATTATATCATCAGAAACCATTGGAAGTGTCTGTTTCTTAACGTTATACATTGAAAACCATCATATAAAGTGAGGAGTTTTTTCTGTTGCATTCCTGATGAGTTAATCCTAACTAGCCTTCGCTATTATTGTTGCTATTTCTGGAGTTATTTATGGCTAGCAGTCCATAAAGGTCTTCTTAACCCAACCTCCTAAAATAACAAAAATTCAAGATATCTTTAGTACAGGGCACACATCTGATGGAGTTAACAGAAAACAGTGCTCTGTTGAAAGAAGAAAGACCACTTGTAAAGTAAGTTAGAAAAATTCCATACATACACTCTCAAAAAAAAAAAAAGGTAAACCTCTCCCTGTAACAGGCTGTGGAGGCTCATAGGATTGTGAGATGTTAGGCTCTCCCATTTTCTAGACAGTTGGCTCACAGATGGCAGTGAGGTCAGCCTTACTTGCCATCCGCCCTTTACCCCCCAGGAGGATTCCTGGTACTCATTTCTGTTAGAGGCTGAGTCGACCCCAGGGTCATAGTGCAGCTGGAAGGATTACGTAAATTGAAAAATCCAGTGACCTCAACAGGAATTGAACCTGTGACCTTCTGGCTTGTAACATAGGGCCTCAACCAGCTGTGCTACTATGTGCGCCACATATACAGCCTTAGTAAGCAGAAATTAGAAATGAATGATATTGTCACGTGTTGGGTATATGTCACGCGACAAATAACTTCACGCCGTCTTGGAAGTAGCGAATTTATTCCACTTGCTCTTACATTTACACAATTTACAGTTTCACAACTACTGCCATCTGCAGTATCATAATTACTTCTCCTGCTGGAGTCACTGCCATTCACTCGATACAATTCAATAACAGTGGACTTCAACTCACTCCGGCAAATGCTAGACTGCAACTGACTGGTTACTCCCTCTCAGAGTCAGAGTCAGAGTCACGTTACCACTGACAACACAGAAAACAGTTACGTGATAGCTTTCACTGTTGCGTGACGTCGTGTTTACCGATTGCCTAGCAACAGTCGCTGCACAGGCTCCCCTGTTGAGTGATGCCGTGTTTACGGGCATTGCTAGGCAACACTGCCAAGAATTGTTTATTGCTGTGTAGCAACCAGCGCGCTTCGGCTTGGCTTAGCTCAGCTCACTTTGGTACGGAGAAACACAACTTTCTTTACTGTTGCGTAACTTGGCAATCAACTGTTTATCAAGTGTCTGTCTTCATGGTAACTTGTTCCACTTCCTGTTGCCCAGCAATGGTTAGACATGTCACAATGTATTTTCAGACATAAACAGTCATATAGTTTATTTGATATTTCAAACACATTCACCAGATGGCAGGATGCTAAAAGCTGTACCCACTTAACAACCCACAAATATTTTTCTGTCAGTTTCCAACACTCCAAGCAGTCACATCCCTTTGATGTACTTCACCAAGACCAAAAATCTAAGTCATATAACACACAAGAATTCTTAATCACCTGTACCATTAGTTCATAATTAGTCTACATCTAATTACAGATAAACCCACAACATGTTATAACAATAGTCACACAAGCTGCATACTATCATGCACCTGCAATATACATTAAAACTACAATGATGAGACATTAAAAAAAAACTTTCAATATCCATGAACAGAAAAACTTATAGTAATACATGTAACAATTTATAAGGTTCTCTTATTTTATCACCTGTTATTACCATTTTAACATTACGCACCAATGGTCAGTATTGAAGACAGAAGCACATAAATCTAATTCAACAGCATATCTACAAGAATCTCATTATTGCCTACTTTTAACATTACTATTACCTTTATGTGCTAGTCTGAAAGAAGGCCGATATTTGAAGTCTAATAATGACGGTTTTATTCTTACACATTGTGTGTATGTGGGCCGTGCCATAGCTCAAGCAGTTAGTCGCTGGCTTCCCACCGTGGCGGTCTGGGTTCGATCCCAGGTCTGGTCAAGTGGGATTTGTGGTGGACAAAGTGGCGCTGGGGCAGGTTTTCCCCGAGTACTTCGGTTTCCCCTGCCAATCTTCATTCCACCAGATTCTCCATCATCATAATCACCCAGGGCACGTACAATAGGCTACTACACTACATTCATGTAGTTGTAAGTGCCCTTTTGTTTTCATTGAGTGATTCCTTGGCTGTCAATAAGTGTCACTTATGCTCTTCTAACACTTGAATTGCCAAAACCTTAAGTGGGGGATCCTCATGTCAAAGCAAAGCAGGGTACTTACTGCATGACATGTTTCGTGACTCTGCTTTCTGAAAACGAAGTGTGCAGACGTGTGGAATACCCTTTATCTTTTGTCTAAGGTGTATATTATTCAGTTTTATTTATATATCCCAGGAAGTTTATTTGCATAGAAGAATATGGTAATATATGTTTTTAGGTGACGTAACACTTTATATGTAAGCAGTAATCATAATTACCTGAACATTACATTGACTTTCATGAGCTTGCACAGTTGCAAAATATTTTTTTTTTCGTCCTAGAAGCACATTCCCAAATAATCACCACTTATTTCTACATTATGAAACTGAGTGTTTAAAATTTATAGTTTATCATTAATGTGTAACTATACGAGTATTCCTTCTTCAGTACTGAATGAGTTGGCTCAAATGGTAATGCTTGTCGGAGATGACCACTTCACTTGGCTGGGACACCAACTGTGTGTATTGTGGTTTTGTGTAGTTTTCCTCAGTCACATCAGGTAAATTCTGTGACAGTACCTTGAAATAGGCTGACCACACTGACCTCTTGGCATTTCCTTTCATGCTCAGTGAATGTGAAGATCCTATTATATCATTTAATGCCTAATAATTTCTGCATTTGATATGTCATTAAATAACTTTCCATCCTTTTGTTTTCTGTTATTTTACAAACTTTTTATCTGAATGAAAGAATTTATCTTGCCATTGGCTTATAATTTTAATTTAGTTATCAGTAAGTCTTATCTTTTAACCTTTGAAGGATTACATTTCTTGCGCCTTTCCTGTGTGTAAACATCTCTTGAGAAACCAGTCATATCTTAACACATATGGCGACCCAGTGATGGATGTTATATGTATGGGGATCAGGCCTACTCTGTTAGAGAAGTAGATCAGAGTGTCTGTTGCAAAAATTGTCCCACAAAATTAATGTTTTCATCTGTAAACAACAGTTTCGGTGTTAAGATTTTGATCATCACTGTTTTTTTATTACTCCATGTATTTTGCTGGAATCATATCAGCTGTGAAATTTGAAAACTGCCTTTGTAGAAGATATCCTAATACATCTGTGATCTTGTTTGTGCATGTGCAGGTTATCTTTGTAAAGATAGGTCTGACAATGGAGTACGTAAGGTACTGGAAGATGGACTCATTCCCTTGGACAGACTCCTGGTGGAGACAGATTCCCCATTTATGTATCCTAACACACGTGCTTCCAAGCTGCCAACTCACGTCAGGGAAGCTCTGACTGAGAGGTTTGTAGTTCACACATTCCGTAAGTCATTGTTATTTTGCGCATGTACAAGTGTATGAGCCTAGGATAATACTCATACCTAACAGAGGAACTGGAGAAAACTGCATAATGAGAAGCTTCGTAATTTATACTATTATTAATGTTGTACTATTGGTGTGATCAACTGCATTGCTGTGATACTATACTGAATCTGACCAAGCATTTATTGCCATATAGTCTGCATTCAACTTTAATCCACATCAAGAAATAATCTCTCTTTGTTGCATAATTTGACTTCATTCGTAGGGCTGTGAAAATCCTTTTTATTGTGTTTTTTTGTTCATATTTTTACCTTAAAATTGCATTGTTTTAGGAAAATGGTGAGAAAGTAATATGAGGCAAAAGGGTTAAATGGGATTTATGGGCAGGTGGAATACATGTAATGCATGACGAAAGCAAGAATTTTGTGCAAGGTTTCACAGAACCCTCATAGGAAGAGACTGGTTAAGATACCTGGATATATAGGGAACAGTTGTTTTAAAATGTACTTTGGAGAAATAGTTTGAGGATGTTGAGTGGATACATGTGACTCAGATGTTTTTCACTTTCTGTTGTTTAAGGTCTCTGACCTTTCTACAGAGGTACTGTACCTTCCAACGCAATGAGCCTTGTTCACTGCCTGCTATTGTAGAAATGATTGCAGCATTTATGAAGAAGCCTGCTGAAGAGGTGGCTCTTGCAACGGCCTTCAATGCACTCAAGATTTTTGGTCTCTCTCAATGACCTGGATCTTTCCTAGGCTCATGGCATTACAGAGGCAGCCCAGTAATTCATTCTTCTAGTGTAGTATGTTCTGTAAATAGTCAACCAGGGTGTGGAATTCATATGGTTACCATCTGATCTTCTCAGAGGATTAACTTCTTAGTCTTAAAACAAAAACCTTGTGGTGAGGTTGTAAACCTGTGTCTGCATATTACATGCTTAAAATCACATGATGCCTTTGAAAGAAATTTTGTATGGAAGATCTGTACTGAACGTTGTTGGGTTCATTTAATTTTGAAGGTTACTGTTTTCTTTGTGAGAGATGTCACCGCACAGCCTAGTAGAAAGTTACCTGTGTTTTGAAAGAACCTCCTGTTGCCATCTTCAAAATAGAAATTTCTTCTACCCTGAAGACGGAGTGGCGGGTTCCCCTGAAACATTGTTAACTTCCTACAAGACTTTGTAGTGCAACATTTTTTTTTTTTTTGCTGGCTCTACAGCCCACTTGGGCCTGTCCTCTCATCTTCATTTTCATGATCATTTTAGAGGTGGTAGGACTCCTTGGACGGGTGATCAGCTCATTGCAAGGCCTCTATCTAAACACAGGATAACACAAACAGAATAAACACATACACATACCAAGCATCCATGTCTTGTGTGGGTTTTCAACCTCCAACCCCGGCTTCCGAGCAAGCGAAGACAGTACATGCCTCAGACAGCTCAGCTGCTGTGACTAGCAGTGTAACATTTTAGAACACGGTAATTATTGTATTCATCACTGTGAAAATTTCAAATATAATTTGATTTTGCTTCATATTGGTTGTGTCATCTACTGAAACGTAAGGAGACAGCTTGCCAACATTTATCCGGTCACAATTTTGAGTTTCAGAAGATAAAGGGAATTGCTCTAGGTGAATAGGTGCGTAATATTATTCATTGGAGCCTAACCTGTTTGCAGTGAAGTCTCTTGAAATCAGTTACATCAATACAGAATAAAACTGTTGACAGTTTTATTGTGGGTCTGCGTAATCAGGGAGTGATGTGATGAATGACACAAATGGTCACTGTCAATGAGTCAGTCAATCCAGTCACTCAGTCATCCCCCCAGCACTACAGTCCAGGAAGGACCCTGGCCTCTCATACAGCTTTCGCTCTTTCTTCCCTATCCAAGGCCTGTCTCCTCCAATCTTGAAGTCCAAGCACTTCCAGGTCCTTGGTGACATCATCCAACCATCTCTTTCTCGGCCTGCCAGGTTTCCCCCTGCCCACAGGATGTTGATCAAGAATCTTCTTAGGAACTTCGTTCTCCTTCATCCCCACCACATGACCCAGGTATTGCAGCCTCCTCATTTTAGCCTCCACTTCAAGTTCAAACTCCCTGTAGAGTTTATAGTTCTTGTAATTCATCCTGATGCTCCACTCCCCCTGTTCACAAACTGCACCAAAGATCTTGCGAAGGACCTTACTCTCCCACACTTCAAGCTGGTTCTTGTCACACTCTGTGAAGATCCACGTTTCGCAACCGTATAACACAACTGGATGAATAATAACATGGTACACAGTGAAATTTAGTTTTCTAGGGAGCATCGAAGCCTTTAGGAGCCTAATAATGGCATGGAAGCATCTGTTTCCAGATGGTATTTGTGCTCTTATCTCTGCACTGACCTCATTGTCTTGAGACACAGGTGCTCCGACATATCTAAATTTCACCTCTGTCTTGTCTATTCCCTTCCCATTCTGGGTCTTCATACCTTGGAATCTCCCCTTCTCACTCATGTTCTCTGTGTCCTTTGTCTTGTCTGTGTTTATCCTCAATCCTAGATGTCCCGAACCTTCACTCATATATTGCAAAGCCTCTGTAAGGGTTCCTGTATTTCTTCCAAGTAACACGTCATCAGCAAATGCCATGTACTGTAAAGACCTTGTATATATGGTTCCTTGCAGGTTCATTGGGATCCTTCTCATTAAATGTTCCAAGCACGGGTTAAAGAGGTTTGTGGACAGTGGATCACCTTGTCGGAGACCCCTCCTCACCTTAATCTCTCTGGTTAGCTGTCCCTGTATCTTGACCCTCGCCCTAGTGCTCTGCAAAGCCATGCAGAAAAGATTACTTATCTTTCTCGGCATCTGCATCTCCAGCACCTGTCTCAGCTTTTACCTGCCTCCTTGTAGTCAACAAATAGTAGGTGGATATTGACATATTCATAGCACTTCTCCAAAATGAGTCACAATGATGAAATATGTTCTGTTATAGACCTATTGTGTCGGAATCCATGCTGATACTCCCCCAGCTGTGTCTCTGCGTAGGGCTCAAGTCTCCTCACCAGGATCTTAGAGAAGATGGTATATAATAAATTCAGTAAGGAAATACCACAGTAGTTATTACAAACTGTTTTGTCACTTTTCTTATAAATTGGGCAGGTAACTGCCAAACTCCAATCTCCAGGCATCTCTTCACTCTCCCATGCTGATCTGATCAGAGTATATATACTTTTAATCAGTTCCTCTCCCCCATATTTAAACAGCTCTTCTGACAAACCATCTTCTCCTGGAGTGCGGTTATTGCGCATAAAAGTCATTGCTTCCCTCACCTCCTCCCTTGTAATCTCTGGCGCAGGTCCTTGTTCCCCAGCACCATTCATTTGACCATTTACCACCTTGTCCAGTGCATATGGGGTTATCTGCTCAACATTCAGAGCTAATGTTCCACCCATCTCTTCAAGGTTTTCTCTAATCATGAGGCCCTCTTTGTCCTTGCAGTATATTGTCCTAGGCTGGAACCCTTTCACAATTTTCCTAATTCCCTTGAACATGGAACAGATTTACTTCATCTTATGTAATTCCTCTAACACCTCTAGCTTTTTCTTTTCCCAGCATCTCTTCTTCCATCTCAGAACCTTCTTCGCCTCAAAGTGGTCACTAACACCTTTACGTGTATATCTGTATACATCACACATTTAATTACAAAGTTTCAGTCTCAAAATAGGGGGCAAGCTGTATCCAGATTAAGCTATTATTTTCCACAAAACACTGAGGAAAGTGCTTTTTCAGGCACTGCTGAGTTAATACATGTAGCCAGTTAGTCACTACATCACAGTACCTCCATAATCAAAGGTGCAAGAATTGAGAGGTAAGGTAAAGGGTAAGAATATAAATTCAGCCCTGTGCTCAATTAATTAAGCATGCTAACTTATGGGGGAATGGAGGTGTAGCTCCACCATTCTTGATCTCAGCACTAGATGGAGGTGAGTGGTCAGCTTCTTTCCCTGGTCACTTTACCCTTGGGAAAAGAGTGCATGGCACCCATTGAATAGGAGGCCAGGAATTTCAGCACTGAAGTTAATTTTGCAGGTACAGGCACTTTCTGTCCACAGCATTACATAGATATTTTCATGAAAGTGAAAATTCAAATTGTTGTTTTCTGGGTTATAACCCTGCCTAATCAGTATACTTCCGCCATTTTAAGAAAATCCTATTTGGACAAAAAGTAATCAGTGTTTACGTGTTCAACTGAAAGTTTTATGCCATAAGATTATATGTTTTATATAATAAGATTTGAGATTTTCATGGAAATGAAGATTTGTATTTTGATCTAGATTATGACACCATATACTTCGGTAGGTGTGTACAAATATCATCTGCCTTCAGGCAAATCCTAGTTGCACAGCTTCAGGCAAATCCTAGTTGCACAGCTAGGTGTTAAAACTCTGTTTTCATTATAAGATTTGAGGTTTTCACAGTGATGATTCATATTGTGATCTGAGAGATGACACTTTTTGTTAGGTGGATGCTAATGTTTCAGAGGAACCTAGAATTTCCATCAGGGAGAAATTGTGCCTTAAATTCCCCATGAACTTTCTTGTGCCTGATAAAAACAAGGTTGGAAGTCTGCATTTCATAGTAGGGTACATGTAGCTGCTGCATGCAGTCTGCACATTTGCAGTGTCTTCCCAGTATCTTTGATAACCATGCTAACAGTATTAATCAAGTTTTCAGTCCAATTCTTACATGCATGTCTAATAATGTGAAGATTTTTAATGTCATTAATAATTGCCAGTATTTACACTGTTTAAGATTTTGTTCATCCTTTTGCTGTAGAATTTATAAATCGGCATGGTCCATATTAATTTTGAATTATACTGCTGGTTGAATAGTCTATATATAGCTCCAAATTTTTGTTACTGTGATTACCATGGTTATTGCATTTTGGCAGGAGCTGGGATATAGCGGTATAATGATGAACCCTGGGCTGAACAGCCAGGATGTGATTCCTGGCAGGGGCAAGAAATTTTTCTCCCCTCTGGATTGTCCAAACTGTCTCTGGGGCCCGCCCAGTCTCTTGTACAGTGGGTGCCATGGGCTTATTGCCCAGGGATTAAAGCTGACTGCTGATCTCCATCTAATGCCAAGGTCAAGAATGGTAGAGCTATACCTCCACTCCCTCATATATCTAATGCCAAGGTCAAGAATGGTAGAGCTATACATCCACTCCCTCATATATCTAATGCCAAGGTCAAGAATGGTAGAGCTATACCTCCACTCCCTCATATATCTAATGCCAAGGTCAAGAATGGTAGAGCTATACCTCCACTCCCTCATATGTTTTCATAGTGTGTTAATTAAGCACCACACCATGAAATTTTCTACAGTCAATAATATCATGAATGCACAAACTTGTCAGGTGGGACCAACATCAGGACCACTACCAAACTGCAGTAAATTCTTGACATAGAAAGATGACCATGTGTGTTCATCCACATGTTTCAACTTGAAACTACTGGATGAATTCTGTTGCAATATGGTGTGAATACTGTGCCACTGGAACTCATCCCAACTGGTACTTTTCAGTTTGATGCTTAATAAAGCATAGAGACAACTTTACCTTTACCTTTACCTTTATATATAAGACATCGGTGGGAGCAGCCCTTATGTGTTTAATTAATTAAGCTCAGTGCCAAAAGAGTTATTATATGACAAAATTTGGATCTCATTATGATCTGTAACTTTTAATTGGCATATTTTTCATATGGTGTAAATTTAATGAAACAGAACAACTAATTTCTGGCTGTGTAGTATGGTATGTGTCGTATACTGGTCAGTGATGTTGGAATAGTAGATTTGTGTCTGCAGTGAATGAACATGTGTACTGATGAAATGTCCAAAATAACAACATACACATTTAGAGTATATTTGTACTACAACATACAGAGCACACTGTCCACATTTGTTATAACTGCATTGTGCTCAGTCCCAGAATTTTAAGGATTCATTTTAAAAACAAATTCAGGCTCTTCTTCCTGTGGCTTTGAGATTTTTGCAGTGTGCAGTAATTTCTGGACAGAGGCAGAAATGTGAAGCTCCAAAATGCTGGCTAATCAGCCCACCAGAAATCAGCTTTATTGTCCAGAAATTTGAGTACATGATCTTTTATCATTTTTCTCATTGACTGGCTTTGATCCAGTCAAAACTTCTACTGCAAAAATTCTGACTGTCCCTCTTCTTCCTTTCATTTTGAATTATTATAATTGACTATCAGTGACATGCATTTATCCTTCTATATATACAAAAGAATTGTGTAAGCATGAGTTTTATCACTGTCTTGAAATTTTGGGTTACCATAACAGCAAATTGTTGAGTGTTAAAACTTTGCATGAATGTAACATGAAGAAGCAGTCTTCTGTTTTGTTATGTCACATCTGTCATGTTAGTACTGATAATATTTGATGTCGACATCTGAAATGTAGTATAGTACATAAAGAAGACAATTTTTGATTGAGTATTTGTATATGTTATCTGTAAGGAATGAAATTAAATGTCAGCATCATGCATCATTTGATAACATAGGACTGGAAAGGGATATGAGAGAAAGCAGGGGATGTGAATAATATGAAAACTTACATAACAAAAGATGAGACTACCTGTCAAATCTGTATTGCAGTAGTATAACTAGAATATATTTATTTTAGTGCTTTCATTCCATGTGCAGGTTTCACCCCATTATAATATTTTCATAGAATTGTGTTTTGTATATTAGCTGGGTACAGAATGTGTGCCACATTATCATCTTTTTAAGCCTGAAGATTTTTCCTATGAAGCTTCATTCAGAAGGCTTTAGAAATGAATTACTCGAAAGCAGTTTTTGTCATAATATTGATTTGTTAAAGACAAATCCATCTGCCATTTGTGCATAATAGGTATGTAACACATAACAGTCAGAATTACTTTGAATGAACATGATTAACATGTAAACATGTAAGTTATGCTAGATTATGTGACACGCAAGTGAAAAGCATCATGGGAGTTTGAAAATTTCCAGAGACAAAACTCAGTTTCTGGAGACCTTAATGTCAGCTGTAATGATGACATGTACATTTATTGTTTAGAGAATTATAGAATTATATTTCAAGTTGTCACTCGTATATCCTCCCCTTATGTTTAATCTTCTTGTAATTTTATAAGATTATAGTTTGTTTTCTGAAAGAGTTTTAATTGTGTATAAAAACTTGTATTCAATATATGTATTTCATATTTCAACTTGAGAATTTACAGGGAGATGTGAGGAAACATATATTGTATAGAATGTAGCCACAGCGTGTACATATGTAATGAACTTTCTTGTCCACCTTATGAATGTTCCTCTGGTTGAACACTGACGTGTTCCTATAAAATGCAGTGTGGCCAAATGCAATATAAATATATGCTAAACCTTCATATTTTCAGAATCAAAGGACCCATATTTTTTAGAACTTTTTTGGATTAATTATAATCGAAACAATTGGGAAGAAATGTATTTTTATGTAAGTTTTTTGTGACCGTTAATTTTATGACCTTATAAATACAAACAGGATGCAGTCATTTAAATTATATTACACAACAAACAGTTTTTGTGATGTACTGGCAGAATGTACAGGACCTGTGGGAATATACCACTGCATTGCAAGCACACAAAGTGATGTTATTTAAAGTATGTCTGGGGAAGCTTTGTCAGATGATTTGATGCGTGTCTTTCATGTGATGGCTCTCACCTTAATCATAAGTGTAAAATTGTTTATTGTGGTACTAGAGTATTTGGGACTGCTCTGTATTTTGGGTTATACTATACTAAACCATACTGAGTGAGTGAGAGAGAGAAAGAGAGTGAGTGTATGCATGCATGCATTACATTATTTTATAGTGAACATATCATCATTTTATGCTATAATGTGTTTTAAAGTAAATGATATGTTTCTTCCAGAGCTTATACTAAAATATTTTAATGGGTTAGTGATTAAACATAGAATTTAGATCAATAATTGACTTTACTGGATATCTATTACTGTTTACATCTAGAAAAGCTACACAACTTTCTAAGTTTTTCTACTCTGTTATACACATATCTTCTTATACTATACTCATTGCTTGCTTTTGGCGTTCAGTAACGCTAATTGTTCTAATGCTTTCATGCTCACATCCCATTCTGTCTGTTTTGTTGTGACAACTTCACATAGGTGTTCCACAACTGTCTATACATACCACTGTATCATGCCATCCAATTGGAGGTGTAGGGAGGTGGTGCTTCTCTTGCTTACTCCCAGGTCTTAGAACACCTTGTGCATAAGGTGAGACTCGGAAGCTCTGGCCTAGGTTGATATATAGCTCTGTATTCAACAGACAGTTCTCAGATTTGCACAGAAGGTCATTGCAGACTTTCAAAATCATGTTAGCTGACAAGCCAGCTTGTCACAGGCTGGTGAGCAGACAAAGTTTGGATTGATAATTGAATTTATTGGACGTTTATTATTCTTAACTAAAGGTAATAACACTCTTGCTGTTCTGCGTATAATGAAAATAACTACAGCACATTCCAAGTCTTTCTGGTCTGCTGTACCTTCATGTACTCATTGCTTTGTTATGGAAGGGTCTCTTGTAATACCATCTGCAGGACGAATGGCTTGGCCAACTGTCTCTTGGGCAGTCCTGCAGTGATGTCTCATTGGTGGTCATTAGTGATGCTCCTGTGTAAGTGGTCATGAGATATGAGTTGTCCCTTATCCATCCCTCAATTTTAGGCTCTTACCATCCTTCCCTGTGGATATGCTGAGTTCATATCAAGAGGGCAGTAGTGGCACCATCGCTTTTCCTTTTCATGTCCTCCTCTGGTTTGTTAGGCCTTTGTTGACTTCTTCTGGGAAGTTCTTCTGAGGGTGTCCCTGTCTGCAGTCTCTCCTAAAATGGGGATTGCCCCCACACTGTCAACATACAGGTTTCTCAGTCCTGTCTTCAGTTCCTGGCAGCCTGTTTGTGGCTTTTGCCACCACTTATCAGGGCTTGACTTAGAGGCTTGTCCAGCGTTCTCTCGCCACCCATGAGGAAAGAGAACTTCACTTCCCAGCACCTTATCCCATCGATAACTGTATGAGCAGCTCTCCTCCAGATAAAGTATTTGGGCAGTCTTGGCGAGAAAACTGCTTGATGGTGGAAGAAACCCTTGCAGAGATATGCTGTTTAGTTGTGCCCAAGATTTTAGCTGGGAACAGTATGTGGAGGCAATTTGGTGGTCCCCATAGTGGCTTTCAAGTGCCTGAACAGTGTCTTTGTACCTCACTTCTATGCGGTTGCTATGCAGGACATCTGATGGCCTTCCCCTACATAATTGCCTGTAGGCGTGTTATGTTCTCCTGGTCTATCCAGTTGTTTGTGCTCTGCCATGGTCTTGTACTGGGGATGAAATGGGGTCCAGGACATGGACCCTTTGAACTGTTGATTTCTTGTGAGTGTATGAATTTTGTTATTTTCATTGTCCTTGTACAAACATGACTAAAAATATATGATGCTATTTTGATCCCTCACTATTACCACACTTACTTTATTTCTTCTGTTCCCAGGCATAATATGTCTGTTCTTGCCATTATTTCTGTCATCAGCATGTGTTTGTGAAATGTAGGATCTATACTGTTGATTAACTGTCATCACGTTTTTTTCATTAAATGAGCACCACAGTGAGGGATCCAAAATCACATAGAACATGTATTAATTTCCCATTATTAGCACAGCATTGTTAAGAAAAATATTGGAAGGAGTGTCAGTACTGTAAAAATAATTATTTATAATGCATGATCAAGTATGACTGGAGACTGATTTTTGGCCATATAAATTTTATACATTGGTTTACATGTGATATTTGACATTGTATCAAGTGAGAACAAAGTGATGTCTGAAACTGATGCTTGCAGGTTGTAAGGCAGGGTAGGAAGCAGTAGATCATTTGCTCAACTAGTTGAGTATCTGTGCAGATCACCTCACTTCATTGGTGCTAACTTTGCTAGTGTCGTACCTGTATCTAGAATCTTTGCTGAGGTTCATCATTGGATTTAATCAGTATACATATTTATAGAAATGTATTGAAAATGTATTTATATATATTTTATGGAGGCAGTTATTACAGATATTGCCACTGTTGTAAATGAAACTATTTATGGAATTCATAGGGGGATTAGAGGGTTTTTAGGGTCTTCCTACTTCTTAAGAAATGCTGATATCTTGTAAAATATTGTTTAATTGTGCTTTTGAATTGGTTTTATGTCATTATGTATATGAATAAATTAATCATTACATTTGCTATTGTGTGTTACTTGTGAAAGTTTTCCTCATTAAGTTTTTCCCATAAGTTGATCCTCTTGACATTGTTTGCAAACATTGATGTTTTCATGTCTGTTGTTCTGTTCTCTCCTCTTCAGGAGTTTTATCAACTATGACACTGGATGAGATCAGTGAGAGGATTATTTCTTCTTTCAATCTACAACTTGTTTTGAATATTCCTAGTTTTGTTTTAACACATTTTGTACTATCACTTTACTTTACTTCTGTAAGATATTGTGGTATTTTTAATTGTATGAAACCAAATCTTTTTCCCTTTTTATGTTGGTATATGCTTTGTCACAATTTATACATTAAGTTATTGTACTATTATTCATTTATTTTTCATCACTAATCTCTCATATTTCCATGCAGTCTTCCAAGCCTGTAGTAAATTTGTTCCATGATTGTTTTAGGGCCCATTTAACATTATTCTGGTAACCTAACTGATCTCTTCCCCCTGCCTCTGTTTTCATCACCTATGTGCTTGAACCATATTTACCATGCTTCATTCCTCTCTTTAGTCAATCAAGGTGTATCGTCTTGTTTTCTGTATGTTATATGAAACAAAATTAAACAGATTCAATAGTGTTCTGAAGATGGAGTATAACACTCAGAATTACTGTGTCTTTGGTCTCTATTCATCGTCCAGTATTAAAAAAAACTATAAAACCAAGTTTTTGAAACTGGATTTGTTTCTGTCCTCAGGTGAGGGGTGAGGTATCTACTGTGTTAGGTCCCCTAGAAAGAGCTAACATTAATCATTGTACTGGAGGTTAGCTCTTAGTAAAGGACCCAACAGCCTAGGTGTATCACCTCTCCTGAGAATGGAAACAGGTCCAGTTTCTGAAATGTTGTATTCTACATCTTTTAGAATAGCAGACAATGGACGAAGTCCAAAGGCGCAGTAGTTCTGAAGACTGAAATTGTTGCTGATATTCTGAAAAAAGAAAATGCCCCCCACCCACCACCACCACCACCACCATTTCGAGCTCTGGGCTCAACTTATTATTTTCCAGCCTTTGGAACATGAGAGGAATAATCATTCGAAACTTTTTCTTGAGGATTTAAGACATCTTTTAACCTTTCTTGAGTCGTCATGCAAAACTTCGATGGGCGAGGTGGGGTCTACGGAGGACAGTATCCACCATAGCTTATATTCTCACGGTCTAGTCGTCATGATACGATGATCATGAGGTTTCGAAGTAGTTACGATATCGTCCAACAGATGTCTAGCAATGCATCGTAATGGGTGAAACGGGTGAAACTGCGTTTTAACGTACTAATTGTGAGTGAGGCGTCTGTGACCTCTGTGACAGTGTCGCTACTGATCAAGGTAGAATTCGATTCTCAGTTGTTTTCACCTACAAT
The DNA here is from genome assembly GCF_002891405.2 of Cryptotermes secundus. NCBI lineage: Eukaryota > Metazoa > Arthropoda > Insecta > Blattodea > Kalotermitidae > Cryptotermes > Cryptotermes secundus. Next base: position 94,112 of record NW_019744115.1, read on the forward strand.
ATTTCAAAGTTTGGAAAGTTTAAATGTGTGATGGAATTCGTTGTAATGAACATAGTTTTTCGAGTATTTCTGTGAAATTATTAAGTATTTGTTAAAGGAAGATATAATACATTATTGTTCCATGGACACATCACTTGCCAAATTACACTATATACCTACAGTTGCAGCGTTTATATTAGTACTTGTATTTAATATCGCAAGTGATCGCCACATATATGAGTGAACATTGAATTTACTTGATGGAAATGTTAGTTTTTCTAAAAGAAATCTGTTTTAAAATATCGTGTTGTAATTGCAATCAGTTTCGTAGCATGAAAGTTTACAAGTGAGAACTGTGTTCACTGAAATGGATTACGACAATGTGCACGTGCAAACCGCAGCCTTGACATCTCCCCGGGAACGATGGCAGCAAAGGTAGGAGAAGAAACTAATGGTACAGAATTACAACTGACAATTTGTAATGGGGTTACCTGCAGAAAATGGGGTGTGACCCCCTTTTTTTTATTGCTAGTGGGGTGGGGCTAAGTTCCTTGTACTGCGGCCACTTCTGGCCTATTGTACCAGCCCCAGATGATACGTGAGGGTGATTGTGGAGCAATTGGTGGAATGAAGATTGGCAGGGGAAACCGAAGTACTCGGAGAAATTCTGCCCCAGCGCCACTTTATCCACTACAAATCCCACTTGTCCAGACCCGGGATCGAACCCGGGCCGCCGCGGTGGGAAGCCAGCGACTAACTGCTTGAGCTATGGCGCGGCCAGGTGTGCCCCTTTATAGCAGGTTTTTTTTCAACCTTCAGAAAGACATAGTATATCGATGGTTTAAAGCATGAATATTGTATATTCGCATTTGACCAATTTAGAGATGATGTATTATGTTCATGATTGTTAAATATGCTTCCCTTCTTCTGCAAATATTGTAAATCAAGAAGTAACTATGGCGATTGGAGATGGAACTGAAAATAATGGAAGACTAGTCACACGGCATAATCCTGTCTTGCTTGTTTTGTTTTGTATCTTGTAACACACATGTATGTATATGTAATTGACTTGTTTTATTATCCCTTGGCTTGTTAAAGCCAAGTGGGATTAATAACGTGAGTAAGTTATTCTTAATGTATGTTTATTTTTATTAGATTCTTTTACCTTACATTATTATTTATGTTTATTGATTGATGTATATGATTTTGATCTTGTATATGCATATTGATATCTGTATTCAAAGGACAATTTCCACATCCTGGTTTTTTAACCTGTAGGGATATATATGGAAAATAAATGGACAATGAACAATGAACTAGAACAGTCGGTTGGTTCATCTTCAGTGTGTTTATCATTGCTTAATGTGAAAAAAAAAGAAAACAAAAAGATAGTGAGATGATTTTATCAAGTCCACAGGGGTCTTTTAAGGAGCCAGGTTCCATAAACCATCACAGGTACAGCAGAAAAGTATAAATATCCTTTGACACTTTCCACATTAAAATATTCACTCCCTCACTCATGGACCTGAGCACTTCTTGAAAAGCCGCCAATTGTGCATCCATTGAAGAACTTGCCAACATATTATGGAACCCGAAAGTTCATTACCGTGTTCACAAAAGCCCTCTGTTGGTCCCTATCCTGAACCAGATCAATCCGATCCGTACCATCCCATCCTATTTCTCTAAGATCAATTTTAATATTGTCCACCCACCTATGGCTTGGACTTCCTAGTGGACACTTTCCTTGTGGCTTTTCCACCAATATCCTATATACATTCCTATTCTCCCCCGTTCGCACTACATGTCCTGCCCATCTCATCGTCCTTGACTTGATCATTGTAAATATACTTAGAGAAGAGTACAAGTTAAGAAGCTCCTCATTATGCAGCTTTCTCCAACCTCCTGTCACTTCATCTCTCTTCAGTCCAAATATTCTCCTCAACACCCTGTTCTCAGACACCCTCAGTCTGTGTCCCTCCCTTAATGTCAGAGACCAAATTTCACACCCATACAGAACCAAAGGCAAAATTATAATTTTGTATATAAAAGTAAAATAAGTAAATGTATCCCTGTAACAGGCCATGGAGGCCCATAGGGTTGTGAGACGTTGAGAGTCCCACATTATCTAGACAATCGGCTCACAGATGGCGGTAAGGTTGTCAGCCTTACACGCCGGCCGCGCTCTACTCCCCAGGAAAATTATTTAATTAATTCCTGGTACTCATTTCTGTTAGAAGCTGAGTCGACCCCAGGGCCATAGTGCGACTGGAAGGATTAGGTCAATTGAAGAAATCCAATGACCTCTTCAGGACTTGAACCCGTGACCTTCCGGCTTGTAGCATAATGCCTCAACCAACTACGCTTTCTAATTTTTATGTGTTTAGACAGCAGACAAGAACACCAAAGGTTCTGGACTGAATGGCAGCAAGCATTATCCGAATTCACTGTCCCCTTAATTTCCTACTTAATCAAATGTTGATTTGTTACCATTGTTCCCAAACATGTGAACTGTGGCACATTTTCAAAACATCTGTTACCTAACTTTATGTCATCATTTTACCCTGCATTCTGGTTATGAGACAGCAACATATACATAGTTTTCTCTGTGTTTACTAGCGTCAATTAAAGTTTGTGTGTTTTTCTGTATAGTATTTACATTATCACCCAGTAGGTTCACATCATCAGCACAGAGCTGCAGCTGGTATATCCAATTTAATTTCAGTCCTGCCTGGTTTTCCTGGACCTTCCTAATGACATATTCCAAAGCAAAGTTGAAAAGCATTGGCAATAAAGCATCTCATTGTTTTAGACCAGGCATGTCAAACTCAACTTGTACAGAGGGCCACCTCAGCCCTATAAATAATAGTCCAGGGCCGCACTTCAAAATAGAAATATACATTAGATCGTAATTTTATTTGAGACGGCGTTTCGGAGACCAGACTCTGTTTCTATCCCCGGAGATGTGGACCAACTCTATCCACTGGGCCCAGTAGAGTAGGCCCTTTATCTGAGGATGTAGACATCGTCAAGTCTTCGAAATGTCGTCTCAAATAAATTTACGACGATCGGTAATGTCCAAAGATTCGATCATTCTATTAATACACAATCATCACGAACTGTTAGATCCAATTCACAATGTTCTTCATTATGTTACATTCTAAACTGAACATTTTTAGTATCAATTGGCATTTGAAAACAAGGCACGTAACATATCAAAACAGGAAGGAACACAACCCACGACCTCGAACACATATGTGCAACGAGAGGACCATATATTAACCTAAGCAGTGATACAGAAGGCAGCAGTTTTATCATTCATAATTTTTGACACCTGATGATGACAACATTGTTCGAAACATGTAATGTAAAACTTAAAAATGAATAACTAAATATTGCCTTATAGAACATCAGTGTTGTATGTTAGACTGTGGAACTGATACTAAGTGAAAAGTGCAACAGGATGTTACAGTATAATACTAAAGTGAACAATTAGTTCATACCCCGCAAATCAATTAATTTCTATAGCATTTGTTTTCAGACATTTTAAGTTAACGTTATTTTTTCAAATAAATCGCATTTCACAGCCGCACAAAATTGTTGCCAGAATTAATATTTTATATATGCATCTTGACTTTTAGAATATGGGAAAACAAAAAGTCGGTTCTTAAACTGAATACTTAAAAAATCCTGATTCATTCCTCTTCTAATTTTATCATGTACTCATTTATTATTATTATTATTATTATTTATGAATAATTAAGCTTAAAATGTACTCACATTGGTTTATTATGAACACGTAGCATAGTAAAATACTTTGTTTCTGATTTTGTTTTATGACATTCAGTAAATTTTAGTGTAGCACAATACTCTTTTAAAATCTTACAAACAAATTTCGAAGAAACATATTGAATCATGAAGTAATTTGAGTATTTTAAGCAATAAACTTTAATAGTAATTTAAGTAGCACATGCAGACTTCCAGCAATGTATAAATCATATGAAACAATTTAATATGTATGACGTTCCATACCGGCTATCGCTGGATCTGTCACAGTTAATAAGTTCAGGTTACTAAAATTGAAATCCTTGAGTAATAAAATAAATTATCTCAATCATAATCACTGGTGAAGTGTCAACTCTGTCAGGTGACTGTTTACACGTAGACTTTATGCTCACAAAACACTTTGTTGCTGTCCGGTAACACACATGCACGCGTACATATGCCGACTCTGCGCGATGCCGGCTGTAGCAGCAGGTACAAGTTAGGAAATTAACAGGTGGCTAACATTTTGTGGTATAAACACTTCATATCACAGTGTTGTTTCAGTAGTCATTATTAGTCTGTCATAGCTAACGCGTTTCACATCTCTACGGAGAAAGTTGTAGACATCTTATGCTACTTAACAAACTAACTGGAAGGTACTAGAATTAATTCTCATTAAGACTATCGTTTAGTCTACTACCTCTAGTAATTCTGAGCAAATCGAGTTTTGGCACCGTGTCGTAGATCTCTAGGATGTCTCTCCATAAATAGGCATTAAAGAATAAGATTTGGCACTTCCGTTCACAATTGTGGTCCGATCTCTGGTGCTTCCATCTAGGAGTACTAATCATTTTTTTGACATTATCTTCTATAACTAGGGTCAGATGTGTGGCAGGACTACCAGCCGATCTTCTTCCCTTCCTTCCACAGGTATGGTCTTATCTTTGGCAGTATCCTTCACGATTGTGGTGTAATCTTTGGCGTTTTGTTCCACAACTGAGATACAATATTTGGCTTTTCTTTCCGGAATTCCCAATGACGGCTAAGGTGTCATTGCACAGTTTTTCACATACGACCACAGCGCTGCCATGTCGCTGGTCGACAGGTCGTGTTTGCTGAACAGGAATGAGCGAATCCAGGATGGTGCATCCTTCTCAAGAGAATGATCGCACTTGACAGTGTTGTGCGTAAACCGAATACTGAGTGTTCCGCTCTCCATTGTCTCCTGAGGCAAGTTCAGCTCTCCGGCCACCGTTCCGGTTATATGTACGTCATCCACCCAGAAATGTGGCGTTTCCTGGGCTTTCCTGTACAGCGCGTACACCACGTCCTGCCGAAACACAGATTTACATTCAATTAGTATTTAGATATGGCTGAAGGAGAGTCTACGAATTTCTTGCACAGTAACAATAAGAATCTGGTTATACTGACAAGCACACAACATTGAAAAGTGTTGTATATATTTTTAGGCCAAAGCGTGCATTAACATTTTCCATGTCATACACTTGTCATTTGTATAACTGCTTTCACAAGAGCCCGTCTCAGGACTGTATTCGGAGCCTCTTCCATCCAGTTTCCTTGAGAAGCATCTATTATTACCCCCCCCCCCAAATATGCATCGATATCTCCCACTGGTGTGTTCTGTTTTTCGTGTTTCCTTGCATATCTGCATTCTCATCGCTCCAAAACGGCAGATGGCTTTTCATCAAAATAGAAAACATGAAAATTATTATAAGTATAAAAATGGATCAAACTTGGTTTACATTTACCACGAATGAATGTAAACACATGCTGGAAAGGCGACGATGAAATTCCGGCCTCCTCCCGACTACCAATTGGGGTTCACTGAATTTGTTATTTTTTCTTGCAATAGGAAAATATATGCTTATATTGTCACATGATTGAGTGACTATAGACGGGATTTGTATTGATAATCGGATTCATTGCACACTTATACAACTCGTTCCTACACTTCACAAATCACTATAGGACACACTAGGTCTTCTCAGCCTGCTGTGTCTTCACCAGTCGTTGCCTGGTGACGGATCGCAACAATGTCCTCTGCTTCCGTGCTCACGTTCTTACCGGCTGGCGACTGTTTCACAACTAACTCCCTGATCCAACTGTCGATTCTCACTAACTATCCTGCTTATAACATCTCGGCACGGACCGCACCGGAAACACCTTCCCTATGTTAATGTTTGAAATATGCGAAGCCGTTACTCAGTAATGGCTGTTGTATAGCTGCTTCTTTCGCAGTCGTTGCCTAGCCACGGGTCTACCTGCCACAATATCAACACACACAGAAGTATATTTGGGATATCTAGAAATAAATGATAAGCTAACAATCAAATCAAACTTCAGTCTCTCAATGAAAGCGGCTGCTGTATGTACTACCATTCAAAAACTCTAAATTTTGTTCACACAACTTATTTTTGGGCTTTGTGTGCATCTCCCAGTAAACAGTGATTATTTATCTGAACAGCATAAACCGCCCGATGCATATAATCGAAACACAATGTCTTCTGTGAGGTAGAAGCTGAATTGAAAAATTTAATGACGGAATCGGGAATCGAACCCGCGACCTTTCGGCTTGTAGCATAATGTCTTCAGCAACTACACAACCGCGTACTCCCCACCCAAATAACTTGTACAGAAGCTTTATACATGAAACTAAATGTGGATCCCTTCAAAGCTTACAGCACCTACTTGAGACACTTTTTGACGCGATGTATACGTGTATTTAATGAAATAAAAGGGAAAATAAGTTCTGACGCTGCGTGGAGCTAACAGCTTTCCAGCAGTATAGCTGTATGAAACGTAAATGGCGTCCATTTACTTTTTCTCTGCTAAAAAAAATAAATAGTTCCAGTAAGGAAAGAAAATTATACAAAGATTATATGTCTGTATATAATTAATTTAACGTTAAGTGAAATATTGTATGCATGAATGGCGAGAGAATATAGTAACAGAAGGTAAGCAGATAGGATGCATGAACGAAAGAAACTGAACGTACACTTGTCCTGTAAACCGTTTGAATGAAGGGGACGCCACGGTCAACGACGTGGATACTAAATAAGTTCAGTTTATTTGCTAAAAGATTTTATCAGCAACAAGTAAATATCGAGGCCAGTGAAGTATTTAAAATCACAAATAATATATGTATTTATAACATAATATAGGGCCTGGCAAAAGTCCGGAGTACATTTCCACTAAGTGTTTTTCAAAATGCAACGAAAATGACAATATGTATTATTGTTCGTCATTTGTTATAAGTTGCTTTCTTCTCCACAAAAAAAAATCCAGGCAGTGATGATAGAAGATGTATTTGAAATTTATTTCCGCGAGTTCAGTACTTGCTGTTTGTCAGATTTTGATAAAGTTAATTGAGTGTTGACTTTGTAACTAACAAGCAATTTTTGAAACCATGTTCAATTAACAATTTATAAAATTAAGGGCGCTTTCATAATGCTCATGCTGACTGGCTGTTATTAAATTCGAGTTACACAACATCTGGGCCGCGCCTTAGCTTAAGCGGTTAGTCGCTGGATTTCCACCGCGGCGGCCCGGGTTCGATCCCGGGGTCTGGTCAAGTGGGATTTGTGGTGGACAAAGTGGGGCTGGGGCAGGTTTTCTCCGAGTACTTCGGTTTCCCCTGCCAATCTTCATTCCACCTATTGCTCCACAATCACTCTCACCTATCATCTGGGGCTGGTACAATGGGCCAGAAGTGGCCGCAGTGCAAGGGACTTAGTCCCACCCCACTAGCAATAAAAAAATACACAATATCTGACAGTTTTCTGCCGATCGATGACGAAGTTTGGCCAGAAAGGCTTCCAGTTACATTGTCGACTGAAATTGCAATCTACATATGCGCATATTCATATACAAATATATGTAGGAAAATGTTGGAATAATACTGAAGAAAATACTGTGCATCAGATTGGAAATCGTAACATTTATTAAGTCCTGCATTATTATGTATTCGGGATATCTGTACCTGGGAGTACAGGATGGCGGTGCCTGAGCAGTAGTCTGGGTATACGTTGTCATTGAACTCTTCCTGAGTCACCATCCATTTGTCTCCGGTCCTGTTGACTGCCACGCCACTCCACACCCGACACAGCAACAATTTCTTCATCCCGCACCGGAGGCGCCCCTACCAACACATCATGGTCATTTAACAGCCTTATACGAGGTATATGAAACAAGGAGTCGGAATAGTGACTGGCTGCGGGGTGGACGGCAAAGGGGTCGCTGTTCGAGTCCCGGTATGGGTAAGATTTTTCTCATCTCTACGTCTTACCACACCAGTTCTGGGACGCACCGAGCCTCCTTTCCAATGACTACCGAGGGGACCAATCACGTCGAACCAGTGCCGAAGTCAAGAATACGTGGATCTGTACATCCACTCCCCATACGTCTTCATGTCATAGTCTTTAATTAGCTAAGCATGGGGTAAACTTTACCTTTCATGGAGAATAGTTAGACTAACTGATGTAGTGTAGTCGGTCGAGGGTTTTTTATTCTTTTGCTATTTAACAATATCCCATCCTCTACAATGGTTAGAAACTATAACGCCGAAATACACATTTCGAATGTAAATAGGTAAGGATATGCAAGGCGTTCTGTTTGAAGGTATCATCCGAACATTCGTCTGCAGAAGTTTGAGGGGATTTCGAGAAACCTCAGTTAGGATATTCGGCAACCCAGCCTTACCGTCACACTAACCTGCTGGATTAATGCTTCGTTATTCTTTTGTGGACGTGCTTAGAATTTACTACTGATAAAACATTAGGGCACGCGGTAGCGTAGTTGGTTGAGGCATTATGCTACAGACCGGAAGGTCGCGGGTTCAAGTCCCGATGAGGTCATTGGATTTTTTCAATTGACCTAATCCTTCCAGCCGCACTATGGCCCTGGGGTCGACTCAGCTTCTAACAGAAATGAGTACCAGGAATTAATTAAATAATTTTCCTGGGGAGTAGAGCGCGGCAGACATGTAAGGCTGACAACCTTACCGCCATCTGTGAGCCGATTGTCTAGATAATGTGGGACCCTCAACGTCTCACAACCCTATGGGCCTTCACGGCCTGTTACAGGAATAGCTTTACTTTTTACTTCTACTAATAAAACATTATACTTTTTTAATTACTCGTATATAAACACAGCGATGTAATGTTCATACATTTTTTAAAGCCAGTGGTTACGGCGATTGTATGGTGGTGGGACTCCTTACAGGATACTGTCACCTCAAAGGACACTTCTTCAAACTGGGACTATTTTTTATTGCTAGTGGGGTGGGACTAAGTCCCTTGTACTGCGGCCACTTCTGGCCTATTGTACCAGCCCCAGATGATAGGTGAGGGTGATTGTGGAGCAATTGGTGGAATGAAGATTGGCAGGGGAAACCGAAGTACTCGGAGAAAACCTGCCCCAGCGCCACTCTGTCCATCACAAATCCCACTTGACCAGACCCCGGGATGGAACACGGGCCACCGCGGTGGGAAGCCAGCGACTAACCGCTTGAGCTATGGCGCGGCCCAAACTGGGACTAACTGATAGTCCCACTTGTGAGAGGTGTCAAGAAGAAAATGAAACAGCCACACACATCCTGTGTGAATGTGAGGCCTTAGCTTACTCGTATTTAAGATTACGTCACTTGGGTCAATCTTTTATGGAGCAAAGTGACTATTTCGACGTCCCCATGTACAAAATCCTGCGCTTCATTCGAAGCCCAGGATTGCTGAGAAGTTAATCATAAGGGGAAGTACAATAAATCACTGTGGTCTCGGTGCAAGGGCCAAGAGGGCCCATTCATTCATTCATACGGCGATTGTATCTACAATCCATTCGCTGAGACGAGAGAGTCCTCGTAAACAAATGCACGCGGTATCTCCTTCGCTCTTTGAATGAAATCATGCAGGGATCACGTGATGCGTGTATCGTTGCAGGGGCGTCCAAAGTTCACTCTTCAGTCTGAATGCAGGTTAACGTGCGTCCGAATGCAGTGAGTACACTGAGTAACTGCACGCTTTGTCCACTCCTTGCTGTCAGCTGTGGCGACTCGGGGCTTGCTTTGTTTACGCTGTCTCGTCTCCTCGAATGGACTATAGTAACGAAACATAAACCCACAGCTCCCGTACCCAACATGCAACTTTGCATAGTGATACCAGGGATACATAGCAACAGCCGCTAGGGGGCAACGGCTGATAATTTGACTCGCGGGAACAGAAAAAGGTGTAATTCATGGCGTATATTGTACATCTTGATCAAAAAAGACTGATATAGAAGAATGGCTCCTGAAGTACAAATACCATCAACAGTGACTTGTTGAAACCTTATAAAACTTCGTAAACCAAGACAGAAGAGATACGTTTTTATGAGATTTTAAGCGAGAATGGACATACGTGTAGTTCTACGTTTACCTCCTACTATTCGGACATTAATGCTACTGAAAATATGTGAGGAGATGTCAAGCAGTGTGACGGACAGAGAACATAATATTCAAGTTGGATGAAGTGTGGTAAATCCTCGAGGTAAAGTGGGGAACGATATATTGTCACGTTCAGAATGTACGACAACAGTGTCAAGACAGGACTGATGGAGACGCAAGTGGAAAAGTTCGTCTTCAGCGTTCGTGGCCGTAGTAGCAGAGTGAGCAGTTGAAGTCCTTGCACAGAAAGTTACACAACAGCGGATGTGGAGTGCTTCAGTTCCCACAAGATACCGTGAAACTAGATTAAGTCTTATCCTCTCCACCGTTGTAACAATCTGGCGAATATGGCAGAGAAGATCATAATGTAAAGTGCCAGAGTCTCTGTGAAAGTGCGAGACTTTTAACGGACAGCCAGGTTAGATAACTGAAACGCTCTCCAGTGTACTACATGCTGCTGATAAGCAAGAGGGTGTAGGCAGCATACTCCTCCGTTTCTGTCTTTGATAATGAAGTACCCGCATAGGCGCCAGCTACAATGGAGCCCGAGGAGACGAGAAATCTCGTCCCTTCCAGGAGTTACAATACAAACAGACCGATTTCCTAAAGAATTCGTCACAATTAACAACACGAACCCTCCAGACACCACGATAAAAGCCGCCATTGATGTCGTATTTCATTTATAGTGTTTCACAACTTGTTGAGATTATTGGAAATTAACGGCCACGATATTTTCATTTCAAAAGAAGAAAGAAAGAAAACGAAAAATGTGTGTAAAATGTGCCTCCCCTAAAATCCTACCGCTCCAGACAGCCGAATATTTGCTGGTGATGCCGCGCCGGCCATATGCATTACAACAATGGAAAAAAATGACAACTGCCAGTCTAATGGACAACCTGTGTCAGTGCCCGTATCAACACCGGGGTGTTAATGAAAGTGTCATCGTCCGTCTTCAGCACGTAACGCACTCCGGGACAGAAGTATAGGGCCCACTTGAGAGACATGACGTGTTTATACGTCATGTTACGGTATGCGTCCCTGAAGCTGCCTTGCACGATATCATGGTGCTGGTCGTTCTCGGATTCTAGCGACAACTGTAAACACAACAAAAACATTATGGTAGTTACAAATTTAAAGATTGAACTTCATAAGAATAATATATAAATATTCAGATCGTACCTCACAGTAAACGCACAAAGTCTCCACTATAAAGACCAAGCAGTCAATGCTGTCTGCTAAAGAAATCGCTGTCTATTGTGAGAACAAAGCGAAAACACATAAATATACTGTATGGACAAAATACAGAAATTTTGCACGTGAAAGCACGAGGTACATATTGTATACCCACTGGGCTCAGAGGGATTACTGTACTTTTGAACAAATAAATGGATTACTGTACTTTTGAATAAATGTAATATATAGGCCCCATATCAGGCTTCGGCTTGATTAGGGTGATCAGGAAATTGTTTGGTTTCCTGCGAAAGTTCTTCCAGGCTAGTAAACAAGTTACAAAAATACAGACAGCCTGAAAAGGTGTCCTCTGCAAATTTCCATCCTTCATTGGTTGTGTGATCGATATTACAGCAGAACCAATCATCATACTCACTACACTGCACAGAGGCATAAATTATCTTCCAGTTATGTTCTTCAGTGTCTGGCAGTACAGAACGGAATGCTGTATAGTGGTGGCCTGTGTCCGGAGGTCCAGGGATTGGTTAACGTTTCAATAAACCGAGTTTTTGTTTTGGAACGGCTAGCTTTCTCGAGCATAGTAATGTCGCGGTTCTAAGCTCAAGTAATTTGAAGTCGGACTCACACGGTCGAATTCTGAGGAACTCGTGTGTTATGCTTATTCTCGGGACGCTACTCATAGCAGTTGGCTTGTTTCTGCACCCATAGGGGTTATACCGGTAAAACTACAGAGAGGTGTTTAATGAACTTGACGCGTTCACAGCTCCGCGCTTCACTGCGATCGGCACAAGAACGGCCGCAGAGCGCACGCGAATTGTGCCGATGACTCAGCATGCCGATAACATTTGGAATAAAGGGAAGTTCTTACCTTTGTTCACCAATCAGAGGTGATCCCTCTACACGTTAATATCTTTCGAAATTAATTGTTTCGTTAAAAGCACACTACAACAATCTTTCTTCCACTTACAACCACACAAGACGCCAACTTCCACTGTATGGCTTCAGCGATTGTGTTGCCGTTCCTGCACGAGACTTTGACACCCCAGTCTCCTGAGCTAGACGTTTCAGTGATTTTCTATGTGTATGTTCAGGTCTGGTCTCTGTGTCGTCTAACTTTTCTTCAGTAAGCACCCGGTGCTTATGATTTTTCCTTGTCTATTAAGAGTCCCGATGTTCTAAGTTTATTCACAAAATTACGAATTGTTTGCCTGCTGGGAACCCTTTCATCACGAAATTTACATTGAAATTTTCTCCGACACTTTCTAGCAGATCCGTATTTCACGTAGGTGTCATACAGAAACACACGTTGCTCTAAAGCTTCGCGAACCATGTCGTCCCACACTGCTAACTGTTAACTAGGAACAAATGGCTCGTGGCGTTGATAACTGCTGCCTACTACTGACGAAATATAAACAAACTCCCATGCATGAACATAATGGCATGTAGAGTTCTACAAGTTAATTATTTCCCTTCATTCCAGACGTTATCTGCCGTCAAGCACGCTGAGTCATCGGCAAAACTCGCATGCGTCCCGCTGCACGTAGCGCATCGGTCGCCGCGAAGCTCGGAGCCGTGAACTCGTCAACCCGATTAAAATCTTCCCTGTACTACGTAAATTAAAAATGTAGTCAAGCTTTGATTGTAGCATCCTGTTGTGTTTTAAATTAATTTTATGGCCTACATGTTCTCACACTTCATCATCATCACCATAATCATTGGCTAAACAGCCTTTTTGAGCGATAGCCTTTCTTAGAAGATTCTGCCAGAATGCATCCGGCTTTCACTTGTTTGGATTTCGCAACAGTACTTTTCTTTTTTACAGAGCAAGGTCGTCAGCCTTGCGCCCAACTCCCAGTCTGGAGGACCAGATCTCTGTATTTATGTCCCCTGGGAACAAGGTGACCCAATTATACCTCCAGGCACCGGATTCCCCATGACTCGCAGGGTTACTGTGGAGGTATTTCAACCCGCTTTCACCCGGGCTATTCATATATTTTACTGTCTGACCTTATGATAGATATGCAAGGGGTCTGTTCTATTAGAATGCATGACGTAACAATTAAGATTATTGATGTTTAAGTGTGTATACAACCAGAAAATTACACAGATATAGGATAGAAACTTGCAGTGTGTAAGAGTAAATGCTATTGATAGCAGATACCCGTATCTGTGTTGACGGTATTGTTAAGAATTATATTTAGCCAAGCTGTTTGCATCGATCATAAGATGTATAACGTACTCGTATATGACGATCACAATTAAATATTTCGGGTATGTTAATCTTGCGTAGGAGCCAAAATAGCGTAGTCGATATAGCGACTGGCAACGGGTTGGACGTGAGGAGCCGGGATAGCGTAGTCGGTATAGCGACTGGCTACGGGTTGGACGGGAGGAGCCGGGATAGCGTAGTCGGTATAGCGACTGGCTACGGGTTGGACGGGAGGAGCCGGGATAGCGTAGTCGGTATAGCGACTGGCTACGGGTTGGACGGGAGGAGCCGGGATAGCGTAGTCGGTATAGCGACTGGCTACGGGTTGGACGGGAGGAGCCGGGATAGCGTAGTCGGTATAGCGACTGGCTACGGGTTGGACGACGGAGGACTCGGAGTTCGAGTGCCGGTAGTGTCAGAAATTTTTTCTTCTCCACGTCGTCCAGACCGGCTCTGGGGCCCACCTAGCATCCTATCCAATGGGTACCCGGGGCTCTTTCCCCTGGGGCAAAGCGGCCGGGGCGTGAAGCTGACCACTCACCTCCAAGTACTGCCGAGGTCAAGAAAATGTGGATATATACCTCAACTCCCCCATACACCTTCATGGCGCAGTGCTTAAGTAGTTAAGCACAGGGACAACTTTAACTTTTCTCTTGTTGCGTATTGCTGACAATAGGAGGCAGAACTACTGTCCTGGCTTTCCCAATGACCAGCGACACCAAGCAAAGTAACATTTTTGACTTGTATAAGGAAAGAGATCTGTTCGAATCTCAGCGAGGACACTGGCTACCCTGACTGAGGATTTTCGTGGCTTTCCTCGGTCCCTCCAGGTGAATGTCGTATTACTACCTCGATTTCGGCTACGACTGCCTTCTTCAAAATATTTCCAGTTCATCATTCATCTGTCCTACCGCTCGGCGCTGTACAATGTGGCTGATTAAGTCGTAACATCCCCCCCCACCCGCCAAAAATATTTTCCAAAACTGAGCTACTTTGGCTTTGTTTCTAGAAAGACGTATATACACACCGTATCGCGGGTTCGATTGCCGATGAGGTCACTGGATTATTCAGTTGACCTAATCCTTCCAGCCGCACTTTTGCCCGGTTGTCGACTTAGCCTCTAACGGAAATGAGTACCAGGAATCTTCATAGGGGTAAAGGGCGGCCGGTGTGTAAGGCTGACAACCTTACCGCCATCTGTGAGCCGACTATCTAGAAAATGTGGGAGCCCCGACGTCTCACAAGCTTATAGGCCTGCACTACCTGTTACAAAGATAGCTTATTATAGGACTGTACATTCTGCATATGCAAAATGGCGAGTTGTTTTGAATACATGTGATAGAAATCTGTTTAATTTTCAAGTGAAGTAAATTTAGGCATAGGCCACTAAAACGATGCTTACCCACGAAATGTTAACATAGATTCCAATATCAGATTTAAATGAAATCAGTCCAGTAGATCTGGATTGGCGGACGGACATGATCTCTATATTACACATTCACTTTGTGAACTTCACGCATATAACGCATTCACTTTGTGAACTCCACGCATATAACGCATTCACTTTGTGAACTTCACGCATTAACGCATTCACTTTATATGTTGTTCGTCTTGTTTCAGAGCAATTTCCTTATGTATGACGAAAGGCAGTGTCTGTAGGACATATATACTTGTATATGTCCGTTGTCCTCAATAGAATTGGATTAGTTTTATTAAACTTGACAGAAACATTCATTAAATTTGGTAGAAAAATTGTCCCTTCTATGCGCCTTTTAACATTTTATCTTTAGTAATACCAAGCTCTGATAGAGGAGACGGCCTCTAGATATGGAAGGTAGCTGCGAATATATCGAATACGCAGTCGCGGATAGTTGACAAGCGGTGGTCCTCCAGCTGGGTTATTGCCATTATTCTGCAACTGCCAACTCAATTCAATTCCTCTGTTCCAAAGCAGATCGGCATCTGGAAACTCGATTCCACTCGACACAACACAATTCTTCTCTATTGCCACTTTGCACGGACCACGCAGAAAACACAGTCTCTCTGTCGTTGGGAAGTCGTGTTACTCAATTTTGCTTGTGTATTCTTTGCCTCGGAAATGTACTTACCGAGTCGTTGCCTAGCAATAAACGTACATTCGGTATGACTTCTTGGGCGGGTGATCAGCTCGTCGCAAGGCCTTCCTGTACACAAACAGAAAAACGCGCGCGCACACACACACACACACACACACACAAACAACAAAGATCCATGCCCAGAGTGGAATTCGAACCCACGATCCCGGCCTCCCAGAGATCGAAGACAGTGCATGCCTTAGATCGCTCTGCTACCGTGACCGGCAAATTTGGGGTTATATTTGACAAATTTAACAGAAACGGAACCTGTAGGGCTTAGTAAGGCTTAAATTAGGACCGCGCCATAGCTCAAACGGTTAGTCGCTGGCTTCCCACCGCGGCGGCCCGAGTTCGATCCCGGGTCTGGTCAAGTGGGATTTATGGTGGTCAAAGTGGCGCTGGGGCGGGTTTTCTCCGAGTACTTCGGTTTCCCGTGCTAATCTTCATTCCATCAAATTCTCCATCATCATAATCACCCGGGGCAGGCTACAATGGGCGAATCAGTGGCCGCCGTGCCGAGTGGACGCAGTTGGACTTCACCCCCCTCTAAACGAATTTTAAAAAAAGGCTTAAATTACGCACCAGAATGGATCACTCAGTTGTCAGGTTTTTATTTTACAAGTCCCCGAAACTCATTAAAAGACCGGAATAGCTCAGTCAGTATAGCCACAGGCTACGATCTGGACGTCCGGGATTCGATTCCTGGCTGGTGCAAGAGATTTTTCTCTTCTCCACGGCGTCAAAACCGGCTCTGGGGTCATCCCAGTCTCTTAACCAATGCGTGCCGGAGACTCTTTCCCCGGGGGTAAAGCGGCCGGGACGTGAAGCAGAGTACTCACATCCCTCTAGTGCCGAGGTCAAGAAGAGTGGAGCTAGACCTTCATTCTGCCATATGTCTTCATGATGTGATGCTTAATTAATTAAACACAGGCACAACTTGACCTTATCCTAGTCTCACTACGTAAACGAGCATTAGAAGGATAGTAAGGGCAATTAAGTTCTTCCTGAAATGCCTGATAATATATGAACTCTGTTTGGTACGTTTTCTACGCAAGCAGATTTTTCGAATGCTGGAGAATGTCTTGAGTGTCATACCTGCAGCATGGGGGAGTCCACAGCTGCAAGCATAAATAGTAGATGACCTTGTAGGTCAGAGCCCCACGTTTTGCGGATCTGCATGCGCTTCTCCCAGTTGCGGGGAGCTGAATGCACGATAATCAGAACCTCTGGTTCCCCTCTGCACGACGGCTGGTTAATCCGGAATTTGAAGTCGCGGATGTCTAGCAGCGTCTCGAAGTCGGAGGCCGGCAATTCCATCTGTGAAGAAAATTACAGAACGTGAAATCATCGGCTGTCTTTTGTCTCATACGGAACTCCGTTACACGCATTGTAGAGGCTAAGTACCGCCTGATGGGTAAGACTACTTGTCCGTGTATTTTTTGTGAGGTATTGGGCTGCAGTGCTTCACCTCCGAGGAACCAAGAGAACGATGCCTGCAGAATGGCAGCGAAAAAGTGACTCAGGACAGTGGTGTGTGTGTGTAACAGTAACAAGAAAAAGTAAAGCTATCCCTATACCAGGCCGTGAAGGCCCATAGGGTTGTGAGACCTGAGGGTCCCACATTATCTAGACCAGTGTTTCCCAACCTGTGGTCCGCGGACCCCTGGGGGTCCGCGAGTAATTCAAAAGGGGTCCGCGGGATAGTTTATTTTCATTAAACTTTATCTTATCATGTTCCTCACACCTGGGATATTTGCAATGTATATCTCTGGCTCTTGAGGCCCATGGTTGAAGTAAAATTTAACGGAACTGTTGGTACCGTTACTTCTTCCCTTTGTAAAGCAGAGGTGAATAACCAACGATTTGTGTAGCTTATTCCAAGGGCATTTTCTTTTGGTCGGTCCATTGCATCTCAGACCCGTGTTTCAGGGTGGACTGCTGTCCGACCATTCTCCCCTCCTCCCCCACCAAATCCATCCCTCTTTGGTTGGGAATAAACCTGGGACCATTGACCACGTTTCTTATTCATTTCAGTGGCAGAGCGAACAACCCGTGTTTCTTTAGTTTTTGTGCAGTGAATTTTTATAATATTATACAAGTGTGTTTTTCTCGGTGTAATATTCAGTTTTTCTGCTTTTGTTCAAATAATTAAGTTCACAACGAAACTTCTGATTTTCAGTTTGTTCACGATCTTATTTAGATATGGATCGGTGGTTAAAGTGTGGATCATTGAAACGTAAGACAGACGATAATCCGAGTGGATCTAGTGTTGTCGAAAATAGTACCAGGGCAGATAAAGTTCCTTCCCTCAAAAAATCACGCAAATATTGTCCATCTTATTTGAAAATGGGATTTTCCGTTCTGAATAAAGACGGCGAAGACAGACCACAGTGTGTTCTTTGTTGCGAAGTGTTATCGAATGAATCTATGAAGCCGTCGAAGTTGAGACGCCACCTTGAAACGAAACATGGCGAATCAGTTAATAAGCCAATATAATATTTTCAAAATAAGAAACTGCAACTTTGTGGTTCACAGAATTTAGTTAAGGACATTGTATGTGGAACGAAAAATGAAAAGGCTGTTCTTGCCTCTTACGAAGTCGCCCTTCTGATCGCTAGAAATGGACAACGCCATACAATCGGGGAAGATTTAATTTTGCCTGCTACAAAAACGATAACAAAGAACTTGTTTA
Source organism: Cryptotermes secundus (assembly GCF_002891405.2). Classification (NCBI taxonomy): domain Eukaryota; kingdom Metazoa; phylum Arthropoda; class Insecta; order Blattodea; family Kalotermitidae; genus Cryptotermes; species Cryptotermes secundus. The sequence continues at coordinate 112,495 of NW_019744115.1, forward strand.
GTGAAAAACATGCCAACGAGGTGTCTCTAATATCGTTATCTGACAATACTGTGAAAAGAAGAATCGACGAGATGGCTCAAAATGTGAAAGATATTTTGCTAGAACGGTTACGTCATAGTGAATATTTTGCGTTGCAGTTGGATGAAAGCCACGATATTTCAAATAATGCTAATTTGGTAGCTTTGGTGCGATATGAACACGAAAATAAAGTTTGTGAAGATTTTTTGTTCTGTGAATCGTTACCTCTTAATACAACTGCTGAAGCCCTTTTCAAAGTTGTCAATGACTTCATAACTACAAATACACTTCAATGGGAAAAATGTGTAGGTATCAGCACAGATGGTGCTCAGGCAATGTCGGGAATACATAATGGTTTGGTCGCACGTATCCAGAAAGTCGCACCTCTTGTTAAATGGACACATTGTTGCATACACCGCGAAGTATTAGCTGCACGCCGTATGCCCTCCAAAATGAAAATCGTTCTAGACGAGGCAGTAAAAATTGTCAATTTTATTAAAGCCCGTCCTCTTAACAGCCGATTATTTTCTGCGCTTTGTAATGAAATGGGAAGTGATCACGAACACTTATTATTGCACTCAGAAATCCGATGGCTGTCCCGGGGTAAGGTTTTGACGCGGTTGCTTGAGCTTCGAGACGAAGTAAGGTTGTTCCTCATAAACTCTAAATTTCAGTTAACACACTATTTAAATGATTTCGCATGGCTCTCCTCTCTTGCTTACTTGGCGGACATTTTTAACATCTTGAATACTCTTAACTCGAGCCTTCAAGGTACATCTGTCACCGTGTTTTCTGTGCAAGACAAGATAGAGGCAACAATCAAGAGGTTAAATTTGTGGTGCAGCCGTATCGAGAAAGGAAAATACGATTCCTTTCACATGCTGAGTGATTTCATTGATTCCAGTGAACAACACCTTTCTAGTGATGTTGCTGAAAGTATGATTGAACATATGAGGTCATTGGCGTCTCAACTACGTCTGTATTTTCCGTTTGGTCTTGAAAATAACGACTGGATGAAAAATCCCTTTGTAGACTCTGAATTTGAACTTCCTTCTGCCGAGGAAGAGCAACTTATCGAGCTGTCCTGTGATTCGACGTTCAAATTGCTGTTTCCTTCGTTACCGTTACTGGAGTTTTGGTTCCAAGCTAGGTCTGTTTACCCTGAAATTTCCAAAAGGGCTGTAAGACATCTGTTGCCATTTCCCACTACATATCTGTGCGAGACAACATTTTCTCATCTTGTACACATGAAAAACAGATATAGGAACAGACTTAACGTGGAGCCAGATCTACGTCTGAAATTATCCAGTTTTGATCCTGACATTCGAAAGTTGACGTCTGAAAAACAGCACCAGCCATCACATTAGGTGAATGTTAAATTCATAATATTACGCCTAATTGATATGTTCGTAATCTTCCGAATATCTCCATTTATAACAGTATTTTATTGTCATAAATGACACATTTAGTGTTGTAAAATTTTAAGTTACTGCTTCATTTTTATGATATGTACTCGTAAAATTAAAAAATTTCCATTTTGGGTTTTATGGGGGCCGCGGTGAATTAACATTCGGTACAGGGGGTCCGCGGCATCAGAAAGGTTGGGAAACACTGATCTAGACAATCGGTTCAAAGATGGCGGTAAGGTTATCAGCCTTACGCGACGCCCGCCCTTTACTCCCCAGGAAAATTATTTAATTAATTCCTGGTACTCATTTCTGTTAGAGGCTGAGTCGACCCCAGGGAAAGTCTCCGGTACCCACTGGACAGGAAGTTGGGTGGACCCCCCACCGGGACTCGAACTCCGTCCCCTCGGTCGTCCAGCCCGTAGCCAGTCACTGTACCGACTGCGCTATCCCAGCTCCTCTTAAATAAGGTAGATATTTTAAAATGTGTGTCTATATTGTACGGTTTTCTTAAATATTTGGTCTCTCCTGTCATCGTACCTGTATGACCGAAACATAGTAGTATTTGATCCGTAAAAATGATATAAATTGGATACACCTGTATGATGGATTCTGTATATTATTTTAATGCAAACAGTACATCGGTAAATTGGATTCTACTGCATTTCGGAGAGACGGTTTTCTGAATAGTGCAGCTATATAAGAAACATAAAATATCAAAAATGATACTTCCTACCCTTCTCTGCTTCTGCTTTCTTCCACTTGTGTCCTTCATATTCTACTTGCTATTTTTCCTTCCTGTCGCCCTTTCTTTCTTCTCAGCTTCATCTTTATCTTCCTTCCACTTTTCTTTTTCTTTTTTTCCTTCATCTCTTGCCGCTTCTCCTCTTCTACTTTCCCCTATTATTCCCTAGCATTTTTCTCATTCCCATGCTCTCCTTTTCCTGATATCGTTCCCATTCTCTTCTCGTTCTGCTTTTCCTCCTTTTGTTGCTATAACTTCTCCTTTTCCATCTCTTTCTTATTCTTCTGTCCCTTCTCTTTCTTTCCATCTGTCCTGCCTCGGACAGTTATGAGTTCAGAGTTTAAAAGGGTTAACTAAATCCACTCACTGGAAAGCAAGCTGTATGCTTCACAGGGCTTACACATCTTTATACGAGGCATGTGGAAACTCATTGTTGACGGCTGTGATTTTGTAACAAAAATATAATCCATCTACGAGGAGCGAGGGAGCGTGCGTCATCGTCAGTGACATAGGCCGTTATCTCATCAAGTCATCAGTAACAAGTTGCTGGTTCATATTTTCAACATACGGCATTCACACACACGTTGCGAATTCAAATATAAATATACATGGCTTTTCTTCCGTAATTCTGCCTACAGGAGGTGTTACTTGCTCCTGTTCGTAAGGCTCATCATCATCATCATCATCATCATCATCAGTAATCTGTCAAGACGACAGGTCCACAGTCTCTTCCAAAACAATTCCTCCACTTAATGCGATCTAGAGCTTTCTCCTTCAAATGACAGTATCCTCTTCTGTCCACAAGGTCATCCAGCATCTTCTTACGTCTTCTTCCTCGTCTTCTTGTCACTTCTATCCGCTCATCTATCCTTCCTTCGATAACTTCTTTTAGAAGGCAGTTTCTGCGTAAAACATGACCAATCCAATTAGCCTTCCGTTTTCTTATTTCATGTAGGATATTCCTCTGCTCACTGACTCTAATTAACACTTCTTCATTTCTCACATAATCGGTCCAACTGATCTTCTCCATCCTTCTCGAACACCACATTTTGTAATAAATTGGTGCTTTTGTTTTTACACCAGCTTCGAGCTTACACAATTACTAAACTGCAGTTGCACGAGACCTTCTTGTCCCCTCCGATCTGATCTCTTGCATATTAACACTTTTTCCGAAACTTAATTATGGAAACAAACAACATACATATGTATCGTAACTAAACATTCAAGGTTACTAAATTTCTAGTTCATTTTGGCCGAGGCTAAGAAAGTTCTTGTATATCCGCAATACACCAGAATTCGCGTCGAGTTACTAATGAAAACTAAGACAACTTCTAACCACACGCTGTGTCAGCCAGCTACGATTCGCAAGATAAGATGAATTCGTCTTGTACGAAGAACGAATAAAGGCATGCGGGGAGCTTGGATGTTACGTTTCATTCACAGACTGGTTTTGGGTTGTACTAAGTGTGAACCCGTCACGCTCCAGCAGCCTTTATCCCCGAGGACGTGACTGGGCGGGCTCCAGAGCCAATCAGAACTCGATAGCGAGGAGAAATTTGTCGCTACCCTCGTCGAGAGGGATTCTCGTTCCGTAACGTTTATGGAATTAGTGCCAGAAGATGCGAAACAGAAAGCGAAAAATCTGCGCTTTCACCATCTTACCAATTATAACAGACACTAATTTTGCCTAACTACCTGTACATGCAACAGTCGTTCAGAGGTCTAATTTATTGTCACCTCATATCTATTATTGCTTGTGTCTAGAGCATTTCATACTTTGCTTAATATAAATAAATGAGAATAAAAGTACAGACTACAGTCTGCAGTCACTGCTCACATTGGTTCCTCGCTCGCGGATTTTTCTGCCCTGATGATAGAGGCGATACGTTCCTCCGAAACGTCGGTTCACACAAGCTCTACATGGCGCTACATTCCAGAAGACGGCATTCTTTACATCAAACTTAATAGCAGTTTTTTAAGCACGATAGACGATAGGTCGCGGCGCAAGGGCCGAGAAGGCCACCCCTCATACGTTCATAATAGTTTTTTTAATTGTATACAGGATCGAAAATAGCGACCCCAAATATCGGGTGTCCGGATGAAAGTATCCAAAATAAAATAATTATATCTCGGAGAGTAATTGTCATACACGTATCCGGTTTATGTCATCGGAGAGGAAAACCCTCTGAGTCTTTTTTATGCCCGGCTTACGCGTATGCGCCGCAACATTTCTGCCACCATGTTAGGAATCACTTGGGCAGAATGATGGCTGGGAGATAGATTGGCAGAAGTAGATCACCTAGTTCGCCAGATTTAACTCCACTGAATTTTTTCTTCTGGGGTTATGTGAAGAACATTGTCTGCCAGATTAAGATTAACGACTTGCAACACCTGGAAGGTCGCATAAGGGACGCTGTGGCTATGGTAACACCAAACATGCCGGATCGTCTGGATATTTGTCGTGCCACCAAGGGAGCCCACGTTGAAATTTATTGGGAAAGTTATATACTCAGAAAAAACTTTGATAGTTTCCCTTTGTAGTGGTGGAACCCATAAATGTGTATAATACAAGCTTTCCGAGATATAATTATTTTATTTTGGATAGCTTTCATCCGGACATTCTGTATTATTCATTTCAAACCATCTTCTACATGAACAGCTNTGAGGGAATATTAGAACGCATTTCTGACTTTAGTGTAACGGTTCAGTTTTGGTGCAATATATCTCCATCTGCCGTAATTTAGCATCAAAGCCAGTGATGCTTGCTAAACACCACACAACGCTGCTGGAAGATATGTGTACTGAAAACGAGGCTACGTTTCTCCACGTTTTACAGTTGTATTTGTAACACTTATTTACATAACGTAACTGAGGTAATAGGCAACAACGGAAACATATTGATCTTTCGCACACAGGATGAAGATGGGAAGTGGATGGAACTGTCTCAGAATAAAGTGCAGTGCCGTGCTTTCATATAAGCGAAGTTTTTCGGGCTCTACCACAGTGAGGTACAAACTTCATTTCTGTGCCACTTTTGTTTATGTATATGTTTATGAATTAATTGCTGAAGTTCCTACAAAATAATTTAAGAGATCATTACTTATCTTTACCCGCTCAAGGCATAGATGTCTCTGTATGAGTTCATTGTGTTTGTGTTGTCCTTTGTATAGGTAGCGGCCTTGCGACGGGCTGTTCTCCCCGCCCAAGGAGTTCTACCGCGCGTATAATAAAGATTACGTAACTGAAGAAGCGGCCAGGGGCCAACAAAGAGCTGTAGAGCCATTGATGACTGAATGAATTACTTGCTTTTAATTTGATTATTTATTTCATACTGATTAAGCTTAGAGAAAATGACAACAAGATGACCCTCACCTCAGGGTCCAATAACCTTAATTTCTCTGCTCCTCTGCCTTGTCATTCTGGTGTGCTGCCAGAAGTCTCTGACTCTTTAGTTTAAGTCATTGTTCAGTATCATGTCCGAAATCGAAGCATGTATGGCCCAGACTGCTCTAATGCAGTGCTACAACTGCCAAGGTTTTGGCTGAATCTGGATTCACTGCAAGCAAGCCTAAGATGCCCACTGTGCGGGGATGTCCATCGACGTCTGGATTGCCCGGAAATGAAGCCAGAAAACAGAAGTGTAGTAATTGCGAGGCGCAGTGCCCCAGCATCTGCATAGGGTGTACTGGAGCCAAGCTGGAGCAGCAACGGAGGAAGCAATATCCCGGACTCTACGTACCCATCGGCCGCAGCGAGGCAGGGAAGACGTACGCCGCGGCGGCGGGAACAACTGTAGAACCAGCGGCCAAGTCCAGGACCCCAAAACTGAAGGTCCACATTAAGAAAGCATCCACTGATGGATATGTGGTCACCCTCATAGCCACAGTGCAACAAATAATGACGGTCCGGAATACAGCGGAAATAGAAGATGAAAGGTTCCCGTCGCTGTGAAGACTGTACACGGGCTCAACATGTGAAAATAAGGGCCTGCCTTTGCAGGAAGTGCAGTGCACTTTGCACCTACCAACACGCCTAATCCCTGTACCGTAACACGATGATCCAGAGCGGAGAAAACCCGCAACGAGGGACCATCTGCAGTGCATCCTGATATTTAGGACGGTTGGTTTCTATCTCAGCGCTGACACGATTGATCACCCTAGGATACTCCGGTGGTTTGTGAACTTGTTAATACATGAGCAGAACTGACGCATTAATTAGGTCCTACCTCAGTTTTATGCAATATGCCAAGATTTCTGTTTAAATGGCGCTGACCTTAATAGTCAGGACCGGGTCTTCGGTAACTTTTTTTTTTTTTTTTTGCCTGAATGTTTCCATGACAACGTGACACTCGTAATATCCTCAGTCTTTAATGTGCAAATGTGTACGGCCTCCGTAGTCTAGGGGTAACGTTCCCACCTCATGACTCAACGTACGTGGGTTCAAACCCGGCGGAGGTCGTGGAATTTTTAAGGGCGGAAAAATTCAGGGAACAAGCCCTCCGGGAGGGACTTTTAAGCCGAGTGTCCCGTGTCGTAGATTTACGGCACGTAAAAGAACCTCATGTCTCTAGGAGACCTCTAAGCTAAATTAGGCAACAATTTCCCGCCCAAGTAGTTTCCAAGGTACCGAGGGCCGACCTCGTTGGCTCAACGGGGCTGATAGCACGCACCGGTACCGGTAGGGTATGGCGACTAGTAGAATATCAAAAGGGGATGTACAATAGATCAACAACTGGTCGAGGTGCTGGGGAAACCCACCCACTCCAATAATAATAATAATATGTCCAAAAGATATTCCCAGCATAAATCTGTGGGAGTGGTTATGGGTTGGTCGTAAGTCAGCAATCCAGTCTCCACCTTTGCCGGAAACAAACTATCATCGCCGATAAGGGGTATATTCAGTAAATCGTGTTCCAAGAGTGAATAAATCGACGGGTTATCTCTGCAAACTGTGGCCAGAGATAGGAATTGCTTGTTTCATGGGTTCCTATCATTATTTTGCATTACAGATGTTGCAGAATAATGTGTTGTTACGAATTAAGAGTTACGGGTTTATCCTGATAACAGAACATCACGTTTCTTTCAGTTACAACTAACCGAATTACAACAGTCGGTGAGTGAGATACAAAGACAGATTCTTTATAAATTTTCTGTTATAGCTGTTATTTCCACATTACTGCCATACACTGCATTTTCGCAATACTCACTTTGTAATCTTCACTTGTGTTAGTACGCAGTTTTCCATTATTCTAAATGGTATCAAATATAACAAAGAGGCGAACCCTATCCCAGTCATTGCACACGAAATGTACAACCTTTTCTCTTAATATGTTTCGCTGTCCTTCATTATCCAATTAGGTATCAAGACTTCGAAATAAACAGTTCCTTTCTCCTAGCTGCAGTTCCCAAAGTTAAACATTTCATTGATCCACTCTCACATACATAATCACAATTTCACTGAATATGCACGCTGCCAACAATGGAAGTTCGTTTTCGACAATTTACTGCCGTCAGTCTCTTAACTTTCAATATGCAGCTGCACATTATTCTGAATGATTTCAAATGCAAGAAAAGAAGCCCTCCCTCTGAATTGAACCGTTCAAATCTCCAGCTAAATTTTTCGCACGTGACCCATCCAGTTACCCACTGTCATAGTATACATTAAATCACGATTACATTGGATATATGAGCAATCTGTAACGGAACTCTTTATTATTATTGCAGAAAAAATATTGTAAATACAAAAAAGGCCTAGCTAATGCCCATCCGGCCTTCTGTAGCACATTCTTATAAACATCTTATTCTATGTTTTTCCAAGACATCAATGCCATCTGGCTGCCAGTCCTGTGACTACTTTCACAGCTTTCTGTTTGGGACATCGTTTGGACATCCCCAGCTGGACTTGTGGTATTCTAGTAATTACGAGTGATTTTACTACACATTGATCATTGTTACAAGAGGTGGGTGATTCTTGATATTGTAAATGTAATCGTTTGAAAGGGAGAATTAGTTTGTTAGCTTTTATTGTATATATTCTTACTCATTGTTGTAGATATTTTCGTAGTCGAAATATGATACGTATATTCAGCTGAGTGGTTTGTTTTAAAAAACGTTGGTACCTTAAACATATTTTTAAAAACGACGCTCAAGAATCAAATACATAATATAGATGAGAAAGATGAGCATTTTAGCTAATTCAAAGCAGTTAAGTCGAAAGTGTCGCAAAGGCTTGTCGCACACTTGTATGTTGTCTGAGTGTGATGTCATGGGTTATGCCCTCTACTAAATTCTATAGCGTGTAAAGAGGTTAACCTGCCTGAACTTAAAAATGTTATATACACCCTGTCATTTTCGTAAAGTAGTGGGGTTCCATAGTTATCTCAACGTCTGGAACTAACTAATCATTTTCTTTCCCTAATTTCTGTGTAACTTGTTATTATGCAGGTGTTCACGGTCATGGGACATTGGGCTGTAACATTAGATAACAACTGAATAAGAATCAGATGACTGGAATTGACTTACGCATTTTGTCTCGTTGTTGCTAAAAAGCTGCTGGTCAAATTACTTCTGCCAACGTTGGATGGAATATATACACGATTCAATAAATACGTACACTATTTTCTGTAGTGAGTAATCGCTCTTTGTGGTTCGAATAAACGCTCAGCAAGTTGACAGTCGCCATCCTTGAATTACTATTCTACCGCTAGGCCAAGATAACTTGGGTGACGATAAGAGAGAATTGAAGTAACAGCAGACAGAAGTATAGAGGTCAGCACACAAAGTGAATTACGCTATTTTATTTGCTGTTCATTTATCGACTCCGCCATTACTCAGGACTATAGAGCGTAAAATTGTGGGTTACGGATGAAAAATTAATTGCAAAGGACGTGGGCATTTCCTTGTAGGGACTGAGGAAAACCACGAGAAACCTCAGTCAGGATAGCCGATCTCCGAGCCAAGAACACAGAGTGAACTAATTTTATACTCGTATTCAGTACCTAGACCGACAGGCGACAGACAAGCTTCGTTTCAATCGCTTCACAATATGGAGACGTAAGTATTATATTGTAAATAGTTTAACCTGCTGGTACCTGCATTTGTATGGCCTACTCCGCAGTGTGAGACAATACATTACCGCGATCCAGGAATCGTAAAGCTTTACCTTGAGTGGCTCTCCATCGCAACAGTCAGCTACAGAAGTATCAAGCAGAAGGTTGTGGAACTCGGTGGAGCCGTGTACATCGAAATGACGCACCGAGTCGCTCGTGGCGGTCAGTCCAGAGAAACAGATGAAGTAAGCGACAGAGAGCAGGACGGACACAGCGACCAGGCGAACCAGCGTCCACTTCGAGACACGCCTCATAATACTCTACTCGGCCGGAAGCACCGCACAAGTCGAAGTGTCGCAACAACAGCGGTGTTAGGCAGTGAAACAAACCTCGAAGCGTATTCTTGCGACGTCACTTTTTTACTGAACGACGTAACTACAATTCAGGTAACTATAACACAAAATTCTGAAAAAGTATTTTCACAGTCGGTCCTTTCGTCGTAACAACTCTCACTAGAATGGCAAAGAACGTCTTGTATATAAAACCCTGCATGTGTATATATGCAGTGCTTTACATACAAGACGTTCCCTGGAAACAAACCTTCATTCAACAAGACGTTCCCAGGCAACAAACCTACATTCAACAAGACGTTACCAGGCAACGAACCTACATTCAACAAGACGTTCCCAGGCAACGAACCTTCAATTAAGGTTAACCATTTTCCGGGGTAACGTCGTTACTGCCCGGAAAATAATACGCAACGACTAGTAGAGCACAAAGCTATGCAGTCACGGATCAGAAGTCAAGGAATTAAAGGGGAAAGATGTCTCAGTTGCTCACAGGTCGTGTCATTCAGTGGCTCGTTCGCCGCCGTAGGCAGGTTGTCATTGTCATCTAGCAGTTATGACGTTGGGCAGCATGTTAATCCATTCTTGCCACATTCGTCCAGTAGCCTTTTGCTCATTCTTGAATTCGTGCTATTTGTTAACTTTTCTTTAATAATTCTGTCAATACGTTGAATACGTCAAATACAGTTGTATTATGAGTGCTTTCTATTGAGCAACTTATCTCAAGCGTTAACGCTGCTGAATTGTATTCACATGGTGCTTGAATCTCGGGCATGACATCGGCTACGTATCCTGAGTATTTTCTCATGGGTTTCCTCAGTACCCCTAAGAACAAATTGTGTGATAGTACCTCACGTTAGGCCATGGTCGTTTCCTTTCATGTGTTTCCAATTCATCCCTCTCACTAAGCATCCTAGAGAATCCACTAAAAACTGATACACATTAGTTTAGCGCCCTATCATCCACGCTATATAGTCTTGATACTGTCATCATCGTTAAATAACCATCTTAAAAAATCTACCTATCCTTCCAAGCTATATAGCCTGAGACACAGATAGTATCGTCAGATAAGTCATACATACATAAATAGACTTCTTTGTAGTGCTCTTCGTTTCGTGTCATGAAAAATCCACGGAGCAGAGTACTTCTTGAGAAGCTATTAGTCGCTCAGCCACTCCAGATATATCCCCCTCTTCACACCTCTCTGGAAACTGTTTCGAAAGAACTTAACCTGGATCCAGACTCCTTCGTGTCATGAGAAATTCTTTCCCAAGCCAAATCTATTGTGTCCCGCCTAGCATAGTCTGTGTGGCTTCTGACTTTGAGGTGGTCCGTTACAAAATACAGAAAGAAGAAATGTGACATCACCCATCACTGAGCTAGATCTGCGCAACTTTTTATTACCGATAAGCTTCAAAGTACTAGATCAGGAAAGTGAGAAATGTAATAATATTAGAGACTGGAACAGGCGATTCGTCTAATCGATGGAACGGTGATGATGATGATGATGATGAATAAAGGAAGTTATTAAGTTTATAGTGGAATTTAGGATTTGAGGTGCTCTCATCGGTGATTAGGAAGAGTTCTCGCTTGTCGGATATAACGCCATATAATCATTTGAAAAGCAACGGACGTTTTGGAGGAACACGTGGTCTCCATCTTTATGGTCGAAGAATAAGCCCGGTGGATCTGCTTTCTACCTGCTTTCACCATGGTTTCTTGCATCGCTTACTCTTGGACCTTGATGATGGAGGCAACATATTCCTCCGAAATGTCGGTTAACTTTCACCGGAGAACACTCCGTTATATCCCAAAAGATAGAGCTCTTAAATTGTAATGTCCATTATGTTCTTTCGATGAGTTGGCAGCAGCACACACAGTTATGGGTCATTCCATGTGAAGTCATCCAGAGAGGTCGCTCACTATTTTTAAAAAAATTCATATTTTGTACACTTATTTCTACATATTTTCACACTTCAAAAATATTTAAAAAAATTGTAATCCACTCGGTTCTCCCGGTACAGCAGCTTTTATAATGCGAAAAAAACACGTTTTCGGCTCGAATGGAGGTTTGCTTTATCTTCTGTATCTCGATAAATATTGCAGCTAGAGACTCCAATGAAATACCAATTTGTTCCTCATGATATGAACTATAAATCATATCATTACAAGGTTTCACTTAACTCACTCCCTCTAGGTCTAATTAAGCTCGAAACTTACCTATCGATTTTGGGAAAAACGCTATTTTTCACCTTAAAAAACAAATGGGAGGGGGAAAGTATCAGGTCTGTGGTTTCTACCCTTTGTTGTTTCCTACATGGGGAATATAATCCCATAGGTTGAACCCCGTACCTAGTTTCCAGAATTTTTCAGGAGTTTTCAAACTTTGCTCTGATCTCAAAATCGGCCATTTGTAACATCTCATATATCTCCGGTGGAGAAGCTCCGAAAAATTTGAAATTCATAGCAAATAATGCTCTATTCTAGAGTAACTTGGAGTTAAAATTAAAACTTTGATATTCCACTAATAGCGAAGTTGTTATAATTCGAAAAAACGCGTTTTCTCCTGAAATGGAGGTTTGCTTCATCTCTCATATCTCGATAACTATTGAAGCTAGAGAGTCCAATAAGAAACCCATTTGTTCCTCATGATATGAACTATAAATCATATCATTACAAGGTTTCACTCAAGGGCTGACACCCTTGCCGCCATCTATGAGCTGATTGTCTAGAAAATGTGGGAACCTCAACATCACATCTCACAACCCTATGGGCCCCCACGGCCTGCTACAGGGATACCTTTACGTTTTACTTTTTTTCTTGTAGCACAGCGTTGTCACTGTACAAACGTAATGTCTGATGTACGTATATATTGCTGTTCTCTCCTTTTTTCACCGACTCTACAGTCCTCTTGGGCCCTGGCCTCTGATTTTCAGTTTAATGGTCATCTTACAGCCGGTAGGACTCCTTGGACGAGTCATCAGCCCTTCGCAAGGCCTCTACCCAAACACGGGACAAAACAAACACAGAATAAACTCACATACCAAACATCCATGCCCTGAGTGGGATTCGAACCCACGATCCCGGCTTGCGAGCGAGCGAAGACAGTACATGCCTCAGACCGCTCAGCTACCGTGACCGGCGCTAATGCCTTCTACATCTCATCCTGGATGCTATCATTCTGATGTTTGGGAATAGTAGAAGTTGTGAAGCCCTTCATTATGTAATTTTTCTAATGCCTTCTATTATTTCGTCCCTCTTAAGTCCAAATCTTCTCCTCAGTGCTCTGTTCTCAAATACGTGTCTTCCTTTAATGTGAGAGACCAAGCTTCACACACACACATACAAAACTACAGGAAAAGTTATAAGTTTTAATCTTTACATTTTAGACAGAAAAGAAGACAAAATGAGCTGGGATAGCGTAGTTGATATAGCGACTGGCTACGGGCTGGACGACCGATGGGTCGGAGTTCGAGTCCCGGTAGGGTCAAGACCGGCTTTGCGATCCACCCAACCTCCTATCCAATGGGTACCGGGGACTCTTTCCCCGGAGGTAAAGAGGCCGGGGCGTTAAGCTGACCACTCACCTCCAGCTAGTAACGTAGTCAAGAATATGTGGATCTATACATTCACTCCCCCATACCATTCATGGCGTAGTGCTTAATTAGTTAAGTACAGGGACAACTTTGCCTTTCCTTATGAATCAGATTTCATTTGTTACTCTAGTTCCCAGATGTTTAACTTCGCAATATTTTCAGTTGATCTATTAGCTATGTGGGAACTGCCCACATTCAAGCAAGTGTGACAACGCAAGCGTCGTTGCTTAGCAACGACGAGTAAAGAACGGTTGCTAGGCAAAAGCGAGTAAACAGCGGTTGCTAGGGAACTTATAAACACGATGTCCGGCAACAGCAGTACCTATTACGTAACTGTCACTGACACTCAATTTATCTTCTTATATAACTTAGAGTCGGACATATAGAAAACGGTTACGTAAGGAGGAATGTAAGGAAGAATGAGATGTGGCATAGTGCAACTTCCTGCTTCATTGCTATGATCATTACTTTGTAATCCTTTCCTATGAGATATGTGAAGGTGGAAAATATACAGGAAAGCTCTTATCTCATCTTACTGAAGAAAACCAAAACTTTCCAGTCTGCCAATAATTGAAAATTTGCACGTAGTTATTCAGCTGATGAAGAAATTTACTGTTGTTGTGTAATGCAGGGGATCATCACACTTACTCACCTCTGGCTCTATCCTGAATCAGCTTAATATACTTTGTTTTATTGCATTCGGATGCTCACCAGATTATCCAAGCCTCAACTTATGCAAATTTATCTTTATCTAACACTCTCCCAAAATAAATTTATATTACCCGCGGAAATTTGGGGGGGGGGAAATTGTAATTTTGTTGAGGGTGGAGTGAGACCGAGGCCACTTGGTATGTCGGCCTCTTTTGACCTATCGATCTAACTGCTGGTGATGATGAATGTGGAGCTGTCAGTGGAATGAGAATTGGCAGTGGAAACCGAAGTACTTAAAAAACACTTGCCCCCATGCCACATTGTCCACCATAATCCAACACGAACTGACTTACAATCGAACCAGGGCCGCCTGTGTGGGAAGCCGGCAACTAACATACTGAGCTATGTCACGTCCTTGCTTCTTCGGGTAAGCATGGCAGATGCATGTGTGCACATCACGGTCACGCTTTATGCACTTTATACCCGTATTTACTTTAAGCATCAATTATTTTACTTTCTCACGCGATAGTGAAATTGGTTGGGGCACTGTGCTACAAGCCGGAAGGTCCCGGGTTCAGGTCCCGATGAGGTCATTGGATTTTCTTCAGTTGACCTAATCCTTCCAGCCGCACTATGGCCCTGGGGTCGATTCAGCCTCTAACAGAAATGGGTACCAGGAATATTCTTGGGTGTAAAGGGCGGCCGGCGCGTAGGACAACCTTGCCCCCAAATATGAGCCGATTGTCTATAAAATGTGGGAACCTCAACATCTCGCAACCNACTAGCCGCTCCCTGGCAACGGCTTCTAGCAATGGAGATTCTTCAGCTTCACGCGCTCAGGTCCTCTTGTCACAGCCGTCCGTGGAGAACTCAACTATAGCGCCATATTTTCGCAGACTCCCTTGCAGAGCTCAACTGACTTGTTGCCCTAGTTCTCTTCTTTTTAATTCCTCGGCTCGGACCGCGTAGACACCCCATTTCTCGCCGGTGCATGCGCAACTGTTGCGGCGGAAACGTGTTTCTTGCGCCGTTGCCCAGAAACGGGTCTCATATAACCGCCCATCTCACGATGGCTGCATAACAACGGCCGTTGTCTCTTTGTTTGTGTCGCGGTCTCAGCCTAGCAACGAGTACATACGCCACAATATTATATATGAGAAAGTACTGTGATATTGAGAAAAATCAGTCTTGAGATTTTTACTTTGAGCCCTCCTGAACATGAAAAAGTTGTTTTGGTATGCCATCTGTTTATCTCTTCATCTTTAAGTATGTATGTATTGTTGTATGGATGGATGAATGTGTGCCTTCCTAGTGCCTAAACAGTTGGTTGGATTTCATTTTTAGTTGGTAACCAAAAGCTTATCCATAATTCATAATTTTATTTACATCCATAACTGTAAAACATAACAGGTTGGTGCCCCGTGTTCCAAATATAAGGGCTCTTGAGCTGTGCCCCAGAACAAAAAATGGTGATTTGTGCAAAAAACAATCAAACGATTTTGATTAACTTTCAGTGATTTGTGGAGACCATCTCCCTAAATAAGCAGTATCTTCAGAAAAATAATGATATTTAGCCCAGAGTCCAGGCCTAAAACAAAGCTTTTACATGTGCCATATCTCTCCATATTTGTAGTAAGAAAAACAATTTAATAAATGTATGTATATATTTTTTTCATATTATACAAAAATATACAACCAGTTGGTTCTTCTTCTTCTTTGGTTTTACATATGTTTACTCTCTATATATTTACTGACATGCAGCAATCACAGTTTTTGTGTGTCTTAGAAATCACTTAAACTTGATCACTTAGGGTTTGTTTGAATGAGGGCTGTCAAATTTGCTGAACAAGGAACACCATATAATAATCACAGTCAACAACAAAACGAAGCCTAGTTTCTTCTTTCTTCACTTACACATGTGAGCATGTCAGTAAACTGTGTCCACATGGGAACTGGTGTTGTTAAGGTTCTAGGATGCATACTCCTTATTGAGTAGACAGAATGTACTCTCAAACACTTCTGTGCTGAATATTTCATTAAAAAAATTATTTTTATGTATTTCCATAGCAATTTTATAATTTCCATTATCTTCAGTCTAATGATGGATACTTTGAATTGCCAAGAGATGGTACGAGATGGTTCTTTATTTGACAGATGTTAACACACAATAAAGCTAAGCAGACTGAAAAAATCTGGACTGAAGGCAGTTTATCTTATTTATACCATGGACAAATTTAACCTGAAACCTAAACATTCTCTATGGTAGGCCTCAGATATCAGTATGCAACATATAGAGTCCTCAGTTTGTGACAGTGTAGATGTGCTTTGAAAGTGTGCAGGCCAATGTTAGTTTGGGGGAACTTCCAATGGACACATGATGGCATGGAAGCATCATATAGTGATAACAATAATCCAGTTAATTGTCATATTTCTTGTTCTTAACGTTAATACAAAGAAAGAAATTGGCATGACCCTTTTTATTCTGTTCAGTTAAGTCAGGTGAGTGTATTCTTTGCACATTTTATGTTGCCTGGATGTAAAGATGTTTATGGTGTGTTAGATAATGCTATTCCTTATGATAATCTGATGATGGAGACAGAACCAGTGTGAGTAGCGCTGTGTCAAGATTTGTTTCAATGCATTGAGATAAAGCCAAGCTTTATCTAACAGAAACCACGCTATCTGAAAATGGAAACAATCATATATTTCTTCATACAGGCAATGTCCAAAGAAACGCTTCATTGTGATATTAAGCCATAGTTATGAATATTTAAAAGCAAGTCCAGTGTAACATTTATTTAGTCCTTCCACTGGAGACTGTGTGTACCCTTAATTCACTGCAACTGGTGATCTGTTATGCAGCTTCTATTATTGTTACAGATGTGTGATGCTCAATATCATTTAACTACCCACAACCACCTCTGAAAAGCAATGGATGCGATAGAATTGTCTTACTCTTTTCTCCAACTTTTATGCAGAGTATAGCCTTAATGAGGTGTCACATACTGTAATTGATGATGATTTAACACTGAAAATAGAGATAAATACATATGAATATCTGTATATAATGTAGTATATGTTATTAACTTTATATACAGAATTTTGTTAATGGTATGGTGAGCTACTAGCATGGGTACTTATTCAGTATGATGATGTTTGTATAATGTTCCATGCTAACACAAATCATAGGCTAAACACTTGAAAACGCACACATGTAAATTGTTGTTCCTGCTCTCAGCAGTCAAATGAATTCGTGCTTTGTTTCTAATTTAGTGGTGTTTGTTGGAGGTTTAACCACACTCCTGACACTTGGATGAGTTGTACCATATACAGGGCAATTTTCCTTTCACATACTGGCTCCAGTTCCTGAGTTGTCTTTCCATTAATAATGCAAAGTAACCATTTCCTTCTGAAATAACAGGCTAAAATTTTGGTTAAACACTGCTTGAATAGGACCAGGAGAGAGCAGAATACTATGATTTGTAAAGATTTCCGAAATATATTCAAATGCCATAAAATAAAGACCAAAACAAATTAAAAATTCATGCCTGTATCATTGAGATAGGTATTTATGTCTCTAAATTGTAACTGTCTTTAATTTCCTAGACTTGGAACACACCCTCAAATATATATATGTGGTAGAATATTTTTATATCTCATGTTCATTAAATTTTGTATAAAATATTATTCTGCTGGACATACATTAAACAGGTTTTCATGCCTACTCTAGTTTTCTTAGTATGGTAGCATGATTAAATATAAAAATTACTGACAAATTGGAAGAACTTCATGTGTCTTTCTTAAGGACCACAGTTGAAACTGGTTCCTCCAAAACTACAATATTTCTTGGAATTTGGTATAGTGGTATATCCATAAAAAACTGTACAGTTATTATGGACTACCATGAAAATCCTGAAGCTTTTTAGATATGTGATTCTTGTTGTTTTGTGCTAGAGAACTACCTGTATGTTCATCTTTTCACTATATTTTCACTACTTCTACAAGTTTTGAATAGGTTTTTTGGCATAACCTACAGCAAGTCCATCTAATGTGCAGCTGAAGGGCATCATGCTACCTGTTATATCCTGAATGTCACCCAGAGTATATATATATTTACATTCACAAATTGCTACCACTGTGATGATGATTCTGGTACAGATATGGAAGCAATATGTGTGACATTCAGTACAGACACCAGTTAATTTGTAAACACTGCCAATGTGTCATAATGCCTTATGCTTTTGGATGGTTTGCTCTCCCATACAAAAATTTTCCATTTCTGAAAATTCCCTTACTCATACAAAATACATGTTGTGGTTCTAAAATTAATATACAGGTCAATATTAATGTCTGTCCACTAAAACAGCAATATGAGGACAGCTATGACTGAGTCCACTGTGTGATGAGATGTAGTGTCAGGTGTTTCATTACATTTCAATAAGTAAGTAAAGTAAAGCTATCCCTGTAACATGCCTTGGAGTCCCATATGGTTGTGAGAGGCTGAGGGTCCCACATTATCTAGACAGTTGGTTCACAGATGGCAGTAAGGTTGTCAGCCTTATGCGCCTGCTGCACTTTACTCCCAAGGAAAATTATTTAATTAATTCCTGGTACTCATTTCTGTTAGAGGCTGAGTCAACTCCAACCAAGTATGCTACAGCGTGCCCCTTACATTTCAATATTTGATGCAATTTAAGACATTTCTGAATACTCATTCCTTTTATCAACTAAAAATGTAATTATAATATGACATTATATTCTATAAAGGTACAAAATTTATACTCGTATTTGTAACTTTGATAGCATTTGTTTCCTGCCATTATACAAGATACACTGTACATGTACATACATTTTTTGAAGTGTTCTGGGGACCTGAAACAAATAGTCAGACCTGATCCTACATTGCACTGATTTTGACATTTGGTCCATTAAGAAAAAAAAAAAAAAAAAAAAAAAAAAAAAAAAAAGAAAAAAGAAATTCATCCTTGTAACTATGCGTCGCAACCATGTTACTTCTAATTTTTTGAATACTGAAGTAAAAGGAAGGATTTCATGGTGTCCATCATATAATCATGGTAAAATCTTTAATGATGCACCACAATTATGAGTTATCTGTTCTTTCATTTCTCTCTAACAAACACCTCTCTTCTAACTGAGCCAATATTACATGCAGATCCGCACTCACAGCCAACATAGTGTCATGTGAGGAACATTCAAACACACAATAAACAGATCCACAAATTTGGATGTTGCAGCATTGCTTATTTAGCGCTGTCAGACTTGTTTAATATGAAGATCCCTATATTCGTATTCCCTTCATTATGTGATATTTTCAAGGATCCAGGGGACGAACTTGGAGATTCGTGTGCAGACTCCAGGAAGATTGGCCTCTGCACAACCAATACCCCAGCTGATAATTCCAGCTAGAAAGTAGTGACCATCTTTCCCACGAACTTGTAGTGGACCTCCACTGTCACCCTACAGCACATAATAATATGCACATAGTGTTAAAGTACTCTTGACCAGATTGTGAAAATTAATTAATACAGGACATCTGTATGTGAGCCCCAAAGTAGGTTACTAGTGGAACACCAAGATATGTTGATTTTGAGTTACAGTTTTGCAGGAAAATTGTGGAAATGGGAAATGTGTGCACATATTTTCAAGATGCATAATTTGTTATTTTTCATAGGTACATCATTGACCTTGATGTTAACTTATTTCAGATACAAATATATTATTTTAAATTGTCTGCAGATATCATACTGCAGACAGTCTGAAATTATTACCTTTCTTGTTTCTGAAATATACGAGGTTAAGTCAATAAGTAAGTTACAAATGGATATAGAACTTAAACAAATGAGAGTACTGTTTTGAAAAATGCTTTTATTTCTCAACATAATCTCTCTGTACATTGAGGCACTTGTCCCATCGTTTCTCAAGCCCCTGAAAACCAGCATTATAAAATTCTTTGGGCTGCTGTCGGAACCAGGCGTGTTCACACGGCATGGCCTACCTCATAATGCATGACAGGTTAGGTTTTCACAAAGTCTGTGCACAATGGGTGCCATGCATGCTGACCCCACAACACAAAATGCAAAGAATGGGTCTGGCATTACAGCATCTTAATCGCTTCCACAGTGCAGGAGACGATATGCTAGCCCGCATTGTCACAGGTGATTTGTCTTGGGTTCACCATTACCAGCCCGAGACAAAGTGTGCGTCAATGCAGTGGAAACATCCTGCGTTGCCTGCCAAAAAAAAAGTGAAAAGTGACACTATCCTCCAGGAAGAGCGACCTCCGTAGTCTAGGGGTAACGTTCCCACCTCATGACTCAAGGTACACGGGTTCAAACCCGGCAGAGGTCGTGGAATTTTTAAGGGTGGAAAAATTCAGGGAACAAGTCCTCTGGGAGGGACTTTAAGCCGTGGGTCCTGTGTCGTAGATTTACGGCACATAAAAGATGCTCATGTCTGTAGGAGACATCTGAGCAAAATTAGGCAAAGTTTCCCGCCCAAGTAGTTTCCAATGCCTCCGGTAGATGGGGAAGTATTGGGAACCACTGCCAGCTTCGCTGGCTGAACGGGGCTGATAGCGAGCACCAGTACAGGTAGGGTATGGCGACTGGTAGAATATCAAAGGGGGACGTACAATAGACTATTGGTCGCGGTGCATGGGGAAACCCACCCCGTCCAATAATAAGAATAATAATAATAAGTCCAGCAACAGACAGCAACAGGACGCTAAAATATAACATTAGTAATAATAATAATGTGACATGTTGAGCTATGGATGACGCCCCTCCCCCTCCCCCGCCAAACGTGATGCACCGAGCAAAGCCGAAGTGAGCCGATGTTAGCCGAGTCCTAGCATCCTGGTCGCTAGGCAACGCGAGTCAACAGCGATGACGTCGCCAAGTGTACCGCGGGTTGCTAGGCAGCATGGGTACAGGATTGCGAGAGACGACGGTGGTAACAGCGGTTACTACCGCTAGCGTTACTAGCAACACAGCGCCAGGCAACAAGGGTGCCTATTACGTGGCCGTTTTCCGTATTGTCCGATCGAGGCTACATGAGGAGCAGCGAAGGCTATTCACAGCCAGACCTGGAGCTACCTCCAAGTGAGTCCTGGAGCTACCTCCGAGTGAGTCCTGGAGCTACCGCCGAGTCAGTCCTCGAGCTACCTCCGAGTTAGTTCCGAGTTAGCCAGCAACTAGTCAGTTGTATTCTGGCATTTAAAGTGTAGTAATCGTAAATCTGTAATTTGGGTGATTGTAAGAGCGGATGTGAAATAAAATTCGCTACATCAAATACGGCGTGAAGTTATTTGTCGCGATATACGCCCAATACGCGACAATAATAATCCTCCAGGAATGTGATGCTGTAGAAAGGGAAGTCACCACCTGGTTCTGACAGCAGCCCAAAGAATTTTATGCTGCTGGTTTTCAGGGGCTTGTGAAATGATGCGACAAGTGCCTCAGTGTACAGGCAGATTATACCGAGAAATAAAACCATTTTTCAAATCAGTACTCTTATTTGTTTAAGTTCTATATCGATTTGTAACTTACTTATTGACTTACCTACATACATAAAATATTTTCAGTAAATATAGACCTTAATGAGATGATTAAAATATTATGTACCAATGTTTCATATGATGAACTGTTTCACGGAAGTCAATAAACTGCAGCTTGAACATCATGAAAGCTGCTGGCTTTCCGTAATTAGTGATGCAGTGCTCATAAGCTGTTTTTGAATAGCAGCGACATTATAATGTAAATATGCATGAACCATATTGCCCTTTATTATAATAAACCTCTAAATTTTATTATTTCTTCTACATAATTTATTTCTAAGTTGTATTTGTATTTCTTTTAATATGGAATTACTTTGTTTGGGACCAGCCTATAAGAAATAAGAATCCTGTATGAATATTTCCAGTTCAGCACTGATTTCAAGGGATTATCTGTCTTTTAATTGTTCAGGAAACATGACCCTCCTTAATACTTGAAGTCTTGTTAATAGAATCTCTTCGGAATAATCTCCAGCAAAATTTTGTGTGCGTTGTGGTAAGATTAACATTTTGGTTTTAGTGAAATTGAAAAAAATGTGTAATTCTGTTCTGCTAATCTTTCACATATTGTGAACAGTATACACTTAGAAAAAGATTAGCTTCAGTATAAACATATTTGATATTTGATGGTGTCAGCAAAAGTATTTAATCTGAAACCTTTTCATAATCCAAGTTGTCAGATATGACTATCTCCATACCAAGAAAGTATAACAAAAGCAGTCTATGTCTTTTTAAATAATCCAGCCTAGAAACTACAGTTATATCTCAGGATGCATATACACTATTTCTAGCAACCAAATTCCCAGCCTGCTTTCCTTCGTGTAACAATACTGATGATATGCTATTGCTGAATGAGGTATTTCACACTGTTCTGGACAGAGAACTTACATAATAAAGAGAACTTTACTCACTTGGCAAGAGTCCTGGCCTCCATTCTCATGTCCTGCACACAGGAAGATTTCAGGAATGAACTCATGCCGCCCAGCACGCAGAAACATGGATTTGCAGCAGTCATTGCTCACAATGGGCACTGACACCTACAGTCATCAAAATTTGTTATGCTACCACTTTTACATTATTCATTGCTACTTTTTTAAAAGTTCTCTCAAATTTGTGTACAGATTGTCTGCAGTAGGCAGCACAAAATTTTGCACTCTTAATAGTAAAGGGCTGCGTCTCACCTTGTTTTGTATCAGATACTAAAGTGAGGGTCTTTCCAGTGACCAAATTGTGATCAGAGGCTTCTACACTTTTTGTGTTAGAGATACAGCTGCACCAGACATTCATTATGTGTGAAAAGGAATACAGGTTAAAGTAAAAGAGTCAAATAAAATTGTCCCAATGTCAAACACCATACTGTGAAGGTATATGGGGAGAGTGGAGGTAAATATCCATGCTCTCGAGACAATGATACAAGATGAAGTTGAATGAATAGCTTCATGCTTCGACCACTTTACTCCCAGGGTAAGAGCCTCTGGTACCCACTGGCTAGGAGGCTGCGTCATTACCATAGCTGGTATAGCTGGCAAAGAGAAAACTCCTGCCACACCTCAGAACTGAATACCAGTTGAACCAGTCTGCAGTGCATAACTTTATTGATGAAATTATATTGCTTCTTTTAAAGTATGCCCTTGCATAATGTATCAGTCTGAAATTTGTACATTAAGTCCTAGTATAGATATCCCATGCAAAATTTAAATCCATCAGTTAAAGCATTGTTCATAATAAATTTGTATTTGGAATGCCTAATAATATATTTTATTTGTTATTTATGTCAAATCTGATTTTCTGGGACAACTCTGAGATATTTCTGATGATATGAAATAACATTTATTCCAAAAATCTGGACTATTGAATAACAAAGAATTGAAACAACAAACAGAATTAAACAGCTGAACAGGGATGTAATGATGTTATTCATCATACTGAATGACACTTTCTGAATCACATGGATTATACAGCATTGAATGGAAGGATGATTATGAATATTAAATTACAAAAGATGTGGAACAAAGTTATTTTAAAAGAACTACAAGACGGCCACTGCATACATATAATGGATGAAAATCAGTGCAACAGGANGATGTTAAATTACAAAAGATGTGGAACAAAGTTATTTTAAAAGATTTGTCATGATTTTTGAACATGGAACTTCATGAATATAAAGCTGGAATGTGAACCACTACACCATTACATTCAGTGAATAGAGGCTTTGTGAGAAACTGTTAATGTAATTTTGGAAGTGTTTGTGATAACTGAGATGGACATTATTCAGCATCTGGGGTTTATTTAGTATACAGGAGAGTTGTTCTGCTCCTATCTTCAGGTTGCTGGAGGCTGATCCAAGAATCTTTGGAATACTGGTTTTTGGACTTTGGTGGCCTATGGGATGGTAAACAAATTCAGGTTACCAGTTTTGCTAATATTTGAAATAAGAGCAATACAAAATATCTATCAATATCACGTGAACAAATCATGTGAAACTTGGGATAGAGATTTAACCTGTAACATCATGTATATGAAATATACCTCAGACAGCAAATAATTTTCATGTAATTGTGATGTAAAGAATGTTCATTGTGCTTGGCCTAATTTTTCTCTTATAAAGTTCTTTGCAACACTTTTAGTTTCGAAAATAGCTTGGCCTCACCTCTTGAAGAATGGAAGGTAGTGTGCCACCTTCGCTAAGTCTGCCCCAGCCCGTCACAGTTGCATTCTCACCAATCAGCAGGTCATCAGAAGCAGGAAGGCAGATAGGGGCTATGTGTGGAGCAAAATTGAGAGGAGATTCTAGTCGTACCAGGGCCAGGTCATACTCGTATGTAAAGAAGTTGTACTTGGGATGAACCACTTTGCGTCCCACTCCACGCTCCACAAAGGGATATGGTTCCTGCACACTTGAGAAGTCATACTCCCCCACACGGATCCGGATCTGGGATGTCAGGAGGCTGCAGACATATTATTGTGTGATGAATGTAAAACATCCAGAAAGTCAGAGATACAGTAATGCAGTTTCATGAAATGAAAAATACTGGACAAGAAATTACAGAGAGAATCTTACAGTTGGCTAATCTTGTAAGACTCTTAGAGAAAATATTTGAACTATTTATGAAACATGTTTCCTATGCCCTATTTTGACATTTGGAGCAATAATATGGACATGGGAGACTACTAACTGTAGAGATGAAGTTTTACAGAGTATTAAGAAACAAACAAGAAGGTGTAAACTTGAAACCTGAAGATCTGAGAGTAGAAGCACTGCAAAGAAAATTGGTGACATTGAGAATACAGATGAATGTATGTCATGGGAGAGCATAGGGTTTTGTTTGAGGAAAACAAAGGAAAGACCAAGGACTAAATGGACAGAACAAGTTGTTGAAGAAATATAGTGGATACTGATAAAAAAGGGATATTATGGAAGGGTGAGAGGCTTTGCAGTAAGATTAATTACCCCACTATAAATGTCAAAGAATGGTTGATATTGATGATGATGGTGATGAATGTAGTTAGTAGGAATTTTGAAGGAAGCAACTGTGGTCCAAATTAAGGTGTTATTCGGGATTCACCTAGTACTGAAATGAGGAAAATCAGGAAAATTCTAAGTTAGGTCAGCCTAGGTCCAAGCCAGATACCTACTGCTATGTCAACCTGCACCTAGAGGTATTTGTGCTTGTTTGCACACATATACACATGCAAAGAGACATATGAGTAGTCAGTGGGAGAGGAAATAGCAGTGTGGTACAGAATGATTTTTGAGGATGGATCAACAAGAGGATCATTAGGTTAACCATAAATAGTTAAATCATTTTTGGTTTACAGTGGGCCTATGCAAAATTGTCATTTTTTATTAATTTTCCTTATATTGTGCATTGTGTTCTTTTTAACATTCTGCAGTATTTAACACTGTTTTCCCTAGTAAACTTAAATGCCCCATTAAGCATTTAATATACTAAATGTAAAGTATAGGTAGAATTCAAATTAACCAGTCTCAGAGTAGAGTATAAGGGATTTAAATCATGCAAATGAAGTAGACTTGTTTCATGCTGGGATCAGATTCTTGAAGGTGAATTTTGATGCATTTCAATGGGATGCATTCAAGGTATCCAAAAATCTGCTATTTCTTAAAATAATACAAAATATTTATATATTTTAAAAAACAGTATATACATGCATTTATAACACGTTTATTCTGCAATAAAATACAAATAGGCCGTGCCATAGCTCAAGCGGTTAGTCGCTGGCTTACCACCACAGTGGCCCGGGTTTGATCCCGGGTCTGGTCAAGTGGGATTTGTGGTGGACAAAATGGCGCTGGGGCAGGTTTTCTCTGAGTACTTCGGTTTCCCCTGCCAATCTTCATTCCACCAATTGCTCCACAATCACCCTCACCTATCATCTGGGGCTGGTACAATAGGTCAGAAGTGGCCGCAGTACAAGGGACTTAGTCCCACCCCGCTAGCGATAAAAAAACTGTACAGTATGTTTCTGTCATCATGCGTCCACTACATTATTCTCTGAGAAGAACACAGATTAAAATAATTTTGAATGGAGTCAGATTAGGGAAAATAAGAAATACATATATTATTTTAAATAGAAACCTCTGTGAAGCATCTAGTTGGGAGACCAAGTGTAAATCTGAGACAGGCTGAGAGCTGAACTGACTCTGAATTATATCCAATAGTTGGCTTTTGTGGTTATGGCGATATGATGATTAGTCTTAGGTTTAATAAGACCAAGACATTTTTTGAAAAGCTAAATAACAAATGGATGCTGAGGGAGGACCTTACACCAGGCACATAGTAAAATTAAAATTTGGAATATTAGGCAGGTGAAGACCTTGGGGATCAGTCCTTCTGTCCTTGTGGAACTTCATTACTTACTCATCAACACAGTGTCCTGCTGTGGCAATCCAGTTCTCATTCAGAACTGCACCTCCACAGCGATGGGTGCTTGAAAATCCAAAAAATGATGTCCGTCTTACTGATACCTGTAACAGTGTAAAAAGCATAAACACCTCTAAAATAAGAGAAAGAGAGGACACACACACAAAAAGGTGCAAGGGAGGATAGAGAAGAAGGTTTATGAGTACCATGAATCTTGCACTGTTATGTTTTGGAATTTGAACAAGTGTTTCTAAGTTTAGGAAATTATTCTACATACTTGGTTCACCTGAATTCAGATTACTTAAGGAATTCTTATTTTCAAAGTTAAAAAATATCCTAAATATTTTACTTTTTGCCAATGACAGTACTATTTAGAATCAGGAGAAAATTCTTCAGTAGCACAATTATAAATTATGAAACCTTGGTGAAACATTTAATATGAAAACATCATTATCAAAAATAATTATTTTCAATTATTAAATTATAAATTCATATTTCAAATATTAGAGGTATGCATGCATTATGAAGATGATATAACATAAATACAAATTGAAGTTTATAAATATCAAAGAATGTCTGGGGCAATATATAAAATGCTAAATGAAAAGTGGGAAGCAAAGCAACAGCATCCATAATGCTCATAAAATTCAGACAGTGAGCAAAAATATTTTTAGAAGCGTCAACCCACAGCAATAGCATTATGCACAACAGACTCCCGAGAAGAATCCAAGAAGCTAGAGACTCAGGAAGGAAGCTGAAATTGTGATTTTAAAATCAGACCAGGTTTCAGCCTAATCTATGGAAGGCAGGAGAGCAGGACAAATTTATTTTTACCAAATTAATCTTCCGCTGCATTTTGGTTATGATGGTGGTCCTATTGAGGAGTGGGGATTGTGTCTTGTGAAATAGAATGGAGCTGAAAATATTTTAGGGGAACCTGCTGCCTCCATTTTAAGGGTAGAAGAGTAAGCCATTTGGGAACATGGCATGTGGTTTATGGGAAAGGAAAACAGGAGCCAGAGCTGAGGGTGAGTCAAAGGGAACTGGTGACCACTAAAGGGGCTGTGTTTTTTTTCTTCAAAGGGACAAACTGGGTAAATGTGTAAAAGGAAGTGAGTTTGGAAGAAATGGAATAACCAGTTACTAGACAAATAAAACAAGGGAAGGAGTAATGTGGAAATGAATGCTTCATGGTTCTCAGAGGAGAAATGTGACAACCAAGGTTCCCAGAAAATATATCTACAGGATCCTGTGAGAGGCAGCTACGCTGAACACAGTGCAACCATTTCATGTAAGTTGCAGAACTTCGAGAAGAGAGAAGTAAACAGTCCAGAGGATGGGTTATTCTGCTTTGTTTCATGCATGTCACTGAACTTACTCATAATTTTATATTTTAGAAGAGAGATTCAAGAGTCACTTCTTGTGATACAATACTGTAGTACAAATTTCTGTTTAAGACATGTGAATTCTGTTTACTTGCTTACCTGCCATGGCCAGCCACCAAATGGAGCATTTCTACCCCCCACAATTCTTGTTTCTGGCCTTGGAAATAAAGGTGGTACTCCACATTCTGTAAGCAGTAAAAATACAAGTTAAAACATTTTAGAAAAATAAAATAGTAATCATAACAGAACAGACAGATATGCAGAAAGCATTTACAAATTACATTTTAGAACTTGTCTCTTTTAATCTTTAATATCCAAAATTTCTCACTGAATTTTGAGAAATCCAAAACACAGAATTCCACACTAGAAGCTATCTAGTGAATCTGTAATTCATATCGGTTTAATTATAACCACTACATTACTCTAAAGTCAAATTCGACTTAATCTGTTTTGTTGAAAGCAAGTGAGCATATAAACATTAATGCAATGCATGAAATATAGAACTCATTAAGCTCTGCAACTTTTATTTGAAACATTTTTCATTACCATGAATATTTAATAAAACAGACAAAAAATTGACTGTGGAGTGACAACTGCCGTGATATCAGCATTGAAGCAAATATTTTCAACAAATGAACATAAAGACCAACAAAGTATGAAAAATGTGCAGCGAGTTATTTTTGAAAATTTGACATGTGTCTTATGTGTAGCAGCTTTCTCTTTATTGAAGTCTAGCTTTCCACTCCTGTATCTCATTCAGATTCTTTGAAATTTTACTTACACGAGAAGTCCATCTCCTGGGATATAACGCCGTATAGTATGGTGACCGTCAACCGACTTTTCAGAGAAACATATCGCCCCCATCTTCAAAGTCGAAGAGTAAGTCAAGGAAGAAGCCACCATGCAGATAAATATTATTGGCTTATTTTTAGACCCTGCAGATAGACGCGATATGTTCTTCTGCAATGTTTGTTTTTACCGGACTACACGGCGTTGTATTCCAGAGGCTAGAATTCTTCATAATCACCGCTGTGAGAACCTGAAACCCAACAATGTTACGCACAAGTGTTACAAGTTACTTTCAAAAGCCCCGTGGGCACATATGGCACCCCGCTGCTGGAACCCGGAAAATTCAGTGCTGAGTCACATCGCTTATTCCCAAGTCAAAGGCGCGTCTCGATTATTCAGCTGTGGACAGTTTTATGTTCTTATTTGGAATTTGAGTAACATAATTAAGTACATTACAAGTTAGCTGCACAAAGTACGTCAAGTTGACTCATAATGGGCTCTCCCGTCTCTACATCCAGATGTTTCATTTCCGAAACTATGTAGTACTCGACGGATTTCGTAAAATGTGGTTTATATGAAAACGTTGGGCAAGTTAACTTGGTGCACAATTATAAGCCTATCAACTTTTCTTTGTAATGTCTCTTAATATGCTGTATGCTTAAGGAAATGCAAGGAAATATATCTGTTTCAGTCACTGCGCAGTGTGCGCCCGCGCCATAGCTCAAGCGGTTAGTCGCTGGCTTCCCACAGGGGCGGCCCGGGTTCGATCCCAGCTCTGGTCAAGTGGGATTTGTGGCGGACGAAGTGGCGCTGGGGCAGGTTTTCTCCGAGTACTTCGGTTTCCCCTTCCAATCTTCATTCCACCAATTGCTCCACAATCACCCTCACCTATCATCTGGGGCTGGTACAAAGGCCAGAAGTGGCCGCAGTACAAGGTACTTAGTCCCACCCCATTAGCAATAAAAGAAAACTACATAGTGTAATCTCTATAGGGCGATTAATTGTGAAACAATAAATTTATATCTGCAATAAATTAACATTTGGGGAGCTGGGAGAGCGTAGTCGGTAAAGCGACTGGCTACTGGCTGGACGACCGAGGGGCCGAAGTTCGAGTCCCGGTATGGTCAAGAATTCTTTCTTCTCTACGGCGCCCAGAAGGAATATGAGGTACACCCAGCCTCCTAATGGGTACCGGGCGCTCCTTCCTTGCCGGTAAACCTGTAGGGGCGTGAAGCTGACCACTCACCTCCAGTTAGTGCCGAGGTCAAGAAATTGTGGATCTATACATCCACTCCTCCATACGCCTTCATAGTGCTTAATTAGTTAAGAACAGGGACAACTTTTATAAGTTAATATTGAGTTGCACGCAGAACAACAAGGAATGTATTTAGAAAATAAGCATATCGTCTACACCGGTCTGGAGTAGGCCCCACCCCTTTCTGTTCTTGTTATATACGTGGACGCGTAGGTGGAAAGAGGTCTCAGACGAAAGTACATCGTGTAATTTGTATTGGACCAAGTTGGCTCAAATGAACCTTATGGTTTTCCTGTTTGCACTCCCGATTCATACTCGGCAGACCCCTGGTTTGAACCTCCACCCGACAACCAGCTATCCTGACAATATTTCCCGTAGTTTTCCACAATCTTTGCAGCAAAATTCTGGCATAATAAGATTGGTCTACGTTAGTCCATTGCCGCTTCTTTCCACGTCTTTCCAATTCATTGTTTATGCACAACCTACCATCTGCAGAGCACTTCTTCTAGGACGTGACGCCTTGCATTCCAGCGGAAGATTACCAACGTTCCTCCGACATGACAGTAAACTTCTACCAGAGTACACGGCGTCACATCCCACTTTCACAATTCCTCAACATCTGACGTATTCTGCTGGCTGTTCTACTGTAGTTCTCACGGCATCAGTCTGCAGTCAACAGCGATGCAGATGATGGTAACTACAGCAACGGCAACTTGTGTAAATGCCAGTCAGTGACTTCAGAATCGAAACTATGGCAGACAGCGACACCGGTTCATCCCTCTTAACTATCTACTCGCCAATATATGCATAGACGGATCAGCACGATGTTTTTTCTCGTTTCTGATTCTAGCATTCGTGTTCTGCTACAGCCGCTTGTTTTGAACAGTGGTTTTACTGATGGTAACACTCATTACACAGGCTTTTCCACTTCTCACCCAGGGTAAAATTTAATTTTGTGAGGCCATAGCTTATTTAAGATTTCGTCACTTGGGTCAGTTCATTGTGGAACCAAGTGACTTTTATGACGCCCCCATAAGCAGGGTCCTACACTTTATTAAAAGTGTAGGATTAATAAAGGGCTAATCCAAAGGGAAGTACAATATATTGTAACGTGTCTGGAATCCAGAAGAGATGCTTCTATGGAAACACTAGAATAGACCGTTGCATAGGAAACAACAGTTGCTCCATTGTAGTTCTAACAGGAGTCTCCATGGTTATAACAGAGGATTCATTTGCCTAGCAGCGGCCAAGGTTATAAAAGCCCAGCTTCGACGAGAAGTCTTCAGTCTCGGATCAGCCTTCGGAGAAGAAAGTCTTGGAATAGCCGTCTAAGGGATCAGTCCTGGAACAACCGCCAGAAAGGAGATAGTCCAGCATCGCCGAGTTGTTGTAAGCAGTGATTGTACCACTGCAAGTGTAAATGGTTGTAAAGGGTGTGTAAGGCGAGCGAACGTAATAAACTCGCTATATCAGAAGACGGCGTGAATTTATTTGTAGCGTGACACACGAAACACGCTACAATATCATTGAAGGTCGCAGTGCGGGGGCCGGTTTTTATGTCCCACCCCTTACATACATACAAGGTTTAATTTATCAGCGTGATCAGGTTGCGACAGACATTTCTGTCCTACTTACGAACTCCTTTCTCGTTATTGGATGCAGACAGAGACTGGATTGCTGTTACAGACACGAGTGTCGTTGTTGGTGGCAGAGTTGTTGTAGTAGAGGTACTGGTGGTGGTGGTGGTGGTGGTTGTGGTTGTGGTGGTGGTAGTAGAGGTACTGGTGGTCGGAGGCGGGGTTGTGGTGGTAGTAGTAGTAGTCGTGGTTGTTGGGGCGGTAGTGGTGGTAGGCGTATTTGTGGTAGTGGGTGCTGCCGGTCTCCTGGTGGGTCTTGGTCTTGGCTTGCTGGAACTTGAGCTAGCGGGTGGGCGTGTGCGGGTAACAAAGCCGGGTTCCGTTGTGGCTTGCCAGATGGCGCTTGGGGCCGTGTGCGCTGGCGTCCACGAGCTCACGATGGCGCTGCTGGCTGATTGAATCGTGCTTTCTCCATCTGCAGCAGGAAGCGGTGGGTCCCTATTGCTGCACACACACATAATAGTAGCATTATTCTTCTGCGTCTACAGCCATCATATGCTCCTTTCGGTGTGGCCCTGAAAAGGTGCAGTTCCTTTACACATTAATTTTATTTGCTGCTTCAAGTATAGTATACGGAATATGTACTAAATAGAGGAAATGTATTAGAATCAGCATCATCTCAGAAGTCTGGACAACCGTTTTGTTGGCGCACACACTAAATATGTAGACGCGGATAAAATTATTACATAAGCGATCTCGAAATTCGTAAACTTTTTTAAAATATTGTAAAAGATAATATTTTTATAGACACCTCCAATTTATATTCAAGACATTCTATCTCAAGTGAATATTTAGCGAAAAATACCCAAAGAAATATGTAGGCTCTTAAGCGAAACTGAGTTGAAAATAAACTAAAGTGAATCAGGCTTGCAAATGTTAACGCTTAATAACAGACATTCCGTAGTATAACTTATGGAATTTCATCACAGTTTGTCAGAGGACTCAAAGTGCAATAGATCACTGTGGTCCCGGTGCAAGAGCCAAGCAGGCCCACCCCTTATACATTAATTCTTTGGCCCTATACGTAAAATGTTCGTCGGAAATTTGAGTGAAGTGAGCCTTAAATTTAACAAAACTAAACCGAGATCGAAACGATTTATAAAATAGAGTGATGGGTATATCGCATCGAATTTAATTGATAGCGGTCCCATAGTTACATGTTTTTTATTGCTAGTGGGGTGGGACTAAGTCCCTTGTACTGCGGCCACTTCTGGCCTATTGTACCAGCCCCAGATGATAGGTGAGGGTGATTGTGGAGCAATTGGTGGAATGAAGATTGGCAGGGGAAACCGAAGTACTCGGAGAAAACCTGCCCTAGCGCCACTTTGCCCACCGCAAATTCCACTTGACCAGACCCGGGATCGAACCCAGGCCGCCGCGGTGGGGAGCCAGCGAGTAACCCCTTGAGCTGTCGCGCGGCCCATAGTTACATGTTACTTGATGATGGACTAATCCTAACCATCTCTCCACGCAATTTTGAGGCAAAATGTGTATTTTCATAGCCCAGTGAACGAAGACAAATGTAGCATTGTACTACAATGGATGGTTTTTTGACTTCCGTTGAATATCGCAGCAGTAGGATTAAAGTAATAGGCAAGGTGTTTTCGTTTTAATTGTTTCTCGAAACGAACATGCAATCGTCACGTCAAACACATAGGGATGAAGAAAACACATGCATCTGCAACTGGAAATTATATTAACGCGTGCGGGGTTGTCGAATCTGAGGTGAGAAGCGTGAAAATTACCACTCATTTTCACCGACTGCAGCAGAGGCTGAACTTTGGCGGAAGTCCCACTTTCTCTTATTGGCCTAATTAAACTTATAAAGCTTCTGTGGCTAATGTTCCTAATTCAACAGCATCGTTGTTTTCTTTTTAACGTATACATTTTTGTTTTTCATTCAAGTATCTTTTAGATCGTGGCTTATCAAATTCTTGATCATGACCCCTTTGGAGGTTGTTATCTCTTCTAAATGTGGTGGTATCCCCGAGTTCTCAAGAATTATTAAATTCTAGCTGTATCTACTCAGTTTTGTCAAGCCGAGAAGATTCAGTGTCGATGCCTCCGGAAAATATAGGCATAGCTACAGGTAGCGAAACATCTTGTGATTAATTTACATGACTATACAGGAACATTATATAGTCTTCTATAGGTATAAAGAGTTTGTTAAGCTGTAACATAAAATTACATACAATTTTACGAGGTCGCAATACCACGAAGTTTGCAAATCCCTCCTTCAGACAATGAAAAGTGGAATAAAGTTCCTAAGAATTACTCAAGCATTGCAGCCGGTGTCACTTCATATTTATGTTTGCACTTACACTGACGAGGTGCCGCCAGGGGGCCGGGAAGCACCCTCTCTGGAGGGATCCTTGCCTCCACTGGGTTCCAGCTCAACGACGCTTGGACTAGAAATGTCCCCGTCCTCAGCGGGCGACATGAAATGACCCAGAGGGGGCCGTGCTGTGAAGGAAGGTTTCGTATGAGTGGATGCTGTCGGTCGCGTGATAAATATTGAGTCCGACCCCTGAGGACGCGTCATGAAATGGGGTTTCGTTTCGCTCAGTGGCCAGAACGAGGTGGAGTTGTTACTTGTCATGAAGTCGGGTCGCGTAATGCTTATGGACGTCAGGAAGGTGGAAGCCGGTTGGGGCCTCAGGGTGAGGTTTGAGGGCCTTGTCATTGAAATTGAATTAAACGGTCTGGTGGTAAAGTTGGGTCTGGAAGCCAGGGATATGAACACGGTGCTTCCTGAGGGACGTGCCGACGTTGACGAGTCGGTATGACTAGGGGGCGAGTACAGTACGTCGGGATGGTCGCCGGCGCCACCGGCCGGGGCCAGGATGGCGTTCTCTGTGATATTGTGTGCGCAGCAGCTGCCGAACATGAAGGTGTCCACGCACATCCCCACATGGCGTCCCTCCGTCTTGATGCACTCCCAAACAAACATGCACGTGCCATCCAAGCCGTTTACGGAACACGGCTTTGGGCTGATCTTGTAGCCTGCAAAATCGAGAGCACAGCAAACTTCAGATCATCTTTCTAATCAGGAAAAATATAGACTCACATACAAGAGAAGTTCACAGTAACCAAATGCGTGTTGATGAGTACTCCTACTTTGTGTTCGGTAAGCCCCGAATTCCAGTATCACTCCTGACACCGGTCAGTATGTATATGTTTTTGTGTCTGCAGGAACTGCTCGTGTACTTCCCCTATCCGCCATTCAGAATAACTATAACATCCGACACAATACTGTACGATCCTTGGCATTGACAAATCGTTATTGATTACACCAAAACACTATCAGCAGAGAACACGTGCAGCAATTTCTTGGTAATACCTCACGTAAGATCAGCTGAAAGACATAGGCTTCGAAAAATATAATATTAAAATGACCCTGAAGGAATAGGCGTCCGTCTAACTCCAATTGACTCTGCTTAATTGAACTGAGTCATGGTCGTGGCCAATAAGGGCTTATATGGTGAATGTGACGAGCATTCCGGTTCCGTAACAGAGGATATCAAGTATGTTGAGATCGAAACAGTTAGTGTGGAGGTAAGATTCTAGACATATGTTTGAGAAGTGCCTGGTTCGAGACTCCTCCGGGTTACCGTAGCTTTCGAGAGCGTTTATAGGAGAATACTGAAATAGTACTTTAAAATAATGTAGACAGCCTTCTTCGAAATCATTATCCGCTCACTATTCAGGATTTTTTTTCCCATCCAATTCGACTCTATATAAGTAGGATTTCTGAATTTGAGACATCGTCATTAAATGAGCTAAGAGTGGATAATTATAACTACTGAATGCTTAGGATTTCTTTTATTGTTAGTGGAGAGGAACTAATTCCCTTGTACTGCGGCTACATCTGGCCTATTGTATCAGCTCCTGATGATAGGTGAGGGTGATTGTGGAGCAATTGGTGCAATGAAGATTGGCATGGAAAACGGAAGTATTCGGAGAAAACCTGCCCCCGCACCACTTTGTCTAGCACAAATCCCACTTGACTAGACCCGGGATCGAACCCGGGCCGCCGCGGTGGGCAGCCAACGACTAACCGCTTGAACTATGGCGCCCCCTACTTAGGATCTTAGTTCTTAACCACTGGGATGTCTTCCTCCTGGGTAGCATATGAAAATTTTGGGACAAGCACGAACTATTTTGATCAGCCAGTTTTGCCTCAGTAACAACACAGAACCCGAAGTGAAACGGAGAGTTTCATGAAGGTAGGCCAAGGCCCAAATTTGGGCTGTAGCTCCAAAGGAAAAAAGCAACACAGATCATTTAACGAAGCAAGCTTCCAGCTTACTGTCAGATGCCACAAAATGACACAAATTTGTCACATGTCAGTTTCGCGTCGAAGCCAAAGGATTAGAATTTGCTTAATAAATTCACACAGTCGAACTCAGTTCGTGCGTTCAGGTGCGTAGACACGTGGAACTGAATCACAGAAAATGGTCACAGTGTTCCAGTCATCCCAGCATTAGGCTTAGCAGTTAACTTAAACTTCACACAAACAATTAAAATACATTCAATTTTTTTGTTTTTGACTGCTTTTTCATAAGGTCGGCGCAAGCGTAAAGGTCGCCCCCTAGTGAAAAACATTTCTGCCGTCCTCCTTTTAGTTAAAATAACATCATCTCTCTGAAAATATTATCTGAGTTAATATCATGAAATTTCCAGACACTATAATGAAAGCCGTCTTAGGTATCTTAATTCTTGAAACAGTTGTTTCGCGTAACATGTTCACTCAAAATATTGTTTCGGTTAAAACACGAAATTCCCAAACACTGTAATGAAAGCCTTAGCTGGTATCATAATTCTTTAAACAGTTGTGTTTGCGCAACATGTCCACTCAAAATATTGTTTCGGGTAAAACACGGAATTTACAGACACTATAACGAAAACCTTCACTAGTGTCGTAATTCTTGAAACAGTTGTGTTTGCGCAACATGTTCACCCAAAATATTGTTCCAGTTAAAACACGAAATTTCCAGACACTGTAACGAAAACCTTCGCTGGTGCCGTAATTCTTGAAACAGTTGTGTTTGCGTATCATGTTCAAATTACTGCCAAATATTGGTTACGGTGTGAACAAAAGATTAGAAGAATTTAATTTTAGTTTGGCAAGAAAGAAAGAGGAGGAATAAGAAGAAGGAGAAACGGGTTTGGAAAATGTACCGCCCAAGACGCTGGTTTGGTTCGCCCACGCTGTCTCGCTGAACCTGCTTCTTATTCTCAGTATTCTTCTGTTGTGGGGATGCAGTTTAGTAAATGTGTTACGAGCGTGCTACTGTCCAGAACAGTAGGTCAGAATTCTTTTTGGTCGTGGCGTCGGAGTGTTTCCGAGCTAGACACGCCAGAATTCGCGGGTGATTAGGACAAGCAGGACGACAGCAGGAAGAAATGAATACTGGAAGGCCGAGCGGGTTTAAGAGTCTCAACAGAGCGCCAGAAATTATTTCTCTACCATTTTCCAGTGAATAAATATTTGTCTTGCTTATAGATTCTCAAAAATTTGCCCTAATCGATATCAACAGGCCTAGTTGTATATTTTTCCTTACTCATGGAGCTGAGCCCTTCTTGAGGAACCGCCAATTCTGCAGCTACTCAAGAATTTCCCAGCATTTTATGGAACCCGAAATTTCATTACCGTCGTCACAAGGGCCCTCCACTGGTCCCCATCTTGAGACAGATCAATCCAATCCATATCATCCCATCATATATCTCTAAGATCCATTTTAATATTGTCCACCCACCTACGCCTTGGTCTTCCCAGTGGTCTTTCTTTCTGGCTTTCTCACCAATATCCTACATACATTCCTCGTCTCCCCCACTCGTGCTACATTCCATGCCCACCTCATTCTCCTTGACGTGATCATTCTAATTATACTTGGAGAAGAGCACAAGTTATGAAGCTTCTCATTATGCAGTTTCCTCCAACCTTCCGTCACTTCATCTCTCTTTGGTCCAAATATTCGCCTCAACATCCTGTTCTCAAACACCTTCAGACTGTGTTCCTCCCTTAATGTCGGAGACCAAGTTTCACACCCATACAGAACAGCAGGGTCCCTTTATGATTTTGACAGGAGATGAGAATACAGAAGGTTCTGGACTGAATGGTAGCAAGCATTATCTGAATTCAGTCTCCTATTAACTTCCTCCTGAATCAGATTTAGATTTGTTATAGTTATTCGCAAATACCTGAACTGTGCCACATTTTCAAAATATCTGTTTCCTATCTTTATGTCATGATTTTGCCCTGCATTTNTTCTCAAACACCTTCAGACTGTGTTCCTCCCTTAATGTCGGAGACCAAGTTTCACACCCATACAGAACCGCAGCGTCCCTTTATGTTTTTTGACAGGAGATGAGAAGACAGAAGGTTCTGGACTGAATGGTAGCATGCATTACCTGAATTCAGTCTCCTATTAACTTCCTCCTGAATCAGGTTTAGATTTGTTATAGTTATTCGCAAATACCTGAACTGTGCCACATTTTCAAAACATCTGTTTCCTGTCTTTATGTCATGATTTTGCCCTGCATTTGGGTGACGAGACAGCAACATATACTTAGTTTTCTCTGTGTTTACTTCTAGACCAACCTCCTTACCTGCGTCAATTAAAGTTTGTGTAGATTCACATCATCGATATAGACCAACAGCTGATGTGTCCCATTTAATTTCAGTCCCACCTGGTTTTCCTGGACCTACCTAATAGCATATTCTAAAGCAAAGTTGAAAAGTAGTGACGATAAAGCATCTCATTGTCTTAGACCATTCTGGATAGAAAATTTATGGGACAAATGTTTACCTATACGGATATCATACGTTTCGTTTAAACATATTTTGATCAGCCTAACTAGTTTTATAGGTGCCCCCAACTCTATCAGATAGTGTACAATACTTCCCTCCTAACTGAATCATAGACTTTCTTGAAGTCTATGAATAACTGATGTACTGTCTCATCGTACTCCCATTTTTTCCCCCGGTATCTGATGAATGNTTTCTAAAGCAAAGTTGAAAAGTAGTGGCGATAAAGCATCTCATTGTTTAAGGTCTTTCATTCTGGTCCGTCACACTAACCAATTTGTAGTTATTTTAATTAACTGGAACGTGGCTATCTTGGACAAAGTGAAGTTTTGTGTGTTGGTGATTTCTTTTTCTACTATAAATGCCTCTGANAGATTCACATCATCGATATAGACCAACAGCTGATGTGTCCCATTTAATTTCAGTCCCACCTGGTTTTCCTGGACCTACCTAATAGCATATTCTAAAGCAAAGTTGAAAAGTAGTGACGATAAAGCATCTCATTGTCTTAGACCATTCTGGATAGAAAATTTATGGGACAAATGTTTACCTATACGGATATCATACGTTTCGTTTAAACATATTTTGATCAGCCTAACTAGTTTTATAGGTGCCCCCAACTCTATCAGATAGTGTACAATACTTCCCTCCTAACTGAATCATAGATTTTCTTGAAGTCTATGAATAGCTGATGTACTGTCTCATCGTACTCCCATTTTTTCCCCCGGTATCTGATGAATGCAAAAGATCTAATCTGCAGTTGATCTGTTACATCGAAACCCACACTGATGATCCCCAATAATTACATCTATATATGGACTTAACCTTGAGAGAATATTGGATAAAATTTTGTATGAAGGCGATAGCAGTGATATCCCCCGATAATTACTGCAGTGAGTTTTATCACCTTCTTGTGAACTGGTACAATAATAGATGCCTTCCACTGATCAGGCAATTTTTCCTTATGCCAAATTGAAGTAATTAGCTTATGGATCTTAGAACGTAATATTTCGCCTCCTGCTTGAAAAAGTTCTGCCGGAATTTGATCACTACCTGGCGATTTATACCTTTTCAATTTTGCAATGTCAACCTCAAATCCTGGGATCAGATGTTAATGCCTCAGCTAAGTGCTTTTCTATCTGCTTAACATCACTGACCCTACGTACATTCAATAACTGCAAGAATTAGTTCTTCCTCCTATTCAAAATGTTGTGGGAGTCTGCAAGCATATCACCATTTTCATCCTTCACTAAGTTACTTCTGGGTTAGTAATCACTCTTAAAGTCATTTATTCCTCTATACAGGTCTCTAATATTCTTGTTCTTACTGTTCATTGCAAGCTCATCAATTTTGTCTTTCAGATATTCCTTCTTTTTATTCCTGAAATGTCTGCTGGTTTCGCGTCTTATATTGTTCAGATTATCCTTATTAATTTAGCTTTGATCCTGTAACCATTGCAGTTTGGCTTGTTTTCTTTTGTCTAGTGCTTTTGCGCATCCC
>NW_019744115.1:152414-197932 GCF_002891405.2 Cryptotermes secundus
CACAATCTGCTGCCTTGAATTATCGGACTTGAATGCCGTCTCCTATCGATCAAAATATGGTCGGTTTGATTGTGTATCTTCCCATCATGAGATGTCCAAGTAAATTTATTTATGTTATGATGTGGGAATATTTTACTTTTGACAGTAAGGCTTTTCGATATGGCAAACTTTACTACTCTAACTGCATTATAATTACTAATTTCATGCAAACTCTTATTCCCAGTCGTTGGTTTGAAAATGTCTTCCCTCCCTACTTCGGCATTGAAATCTCCTAACAAAATTTTCATAGGGTACGTCGGGAATTTATCAAATACATGTTCAAGTTCTTCATAGTACCTGTCCTTTATGTCATCAATTTTATCTTCTGTTGGGACGTGAACATTCATAACAATGGTATCACACCAGCGACATTTTAGTATTATATATGATATCCTATCATTAACGAGCTTTACCCTCTTAATTGCTGATACGGTTCTCTTATGTACGAAAAAGTTTGTACCTTATACATGATTTTCATTCTCCTTTCCATTCGATATTCATCTGCTGCTTCGATGTCACCTCCGTCCCTTCTGACCTCCTGTACTCCCGCTAAATCTAACATATTTTAAGATTTCTTCTGCCACTGCCCTGAGCGAACCTGCCCTATTCATGCTTCTGACTTTCCACGTACCGAATCTCGTGTCAATTTTCTTTAGCCTAGGTCGGTTAGAGGATCCATCCAGGTCCGAAGCTTTGTGTTAATTTTCGTAACAGAATTAATTTTACGGAGAGGAGTTGAGAGCCCCACGCCCAACCCCCAAGATGAAGGGATACTCCTTGTCGGCTCTCCGCTACTGCTTATTGAATATATTCACAGCTTCCCTCCATACCTGGAAGGCGTCTCCTCTATCCGCAACCTGAGGACGCGCCATTCCGTGGTAACAAGGGACCCACGTAACACGGGCATATTTTTACTACTTTTCTTAATTTCGCAACTCAAATATAATGCATTCAGTGTAATATCGGGCATAGAACTCAACAAATAAATTTCTTAAATAAATAAATAAATACGTCATAATTTCTGTTGAATTATTTCAGTTTTTATTATCTGCCGAAGGGAGGTGACAGTGATTTTAGATCAGCAGCGTTGTGCGAAAAAAAAAAACAAAAACTGTTTGCTTATGGAAGACTTTGGATAGTGACGATCTGAAGTTCTGAATTCTGTCAATTACGCTTTTGCAAGCGTTAAACTACACTGACTTACTGTACAACATTCACCCATACGTGTGATTGTACTATCGGGAGGGAAAGGTCTGGTAATTAGAATCCGAATATGGAAAGAACAACTGATAGACGAAATAAAAGTTGTCGGCTATGTTTTCTCCAGGTATAATTTACAGGAAGAAGAGTATAAAATCGTCCTATGGGAAGGCCATGCTATATGTCTCTCTGTAACGTAATAGAAGAGCTGATCTCGTTTAATAACATAGGGCTGGCGCAAAAGTAATTGCCGCCCCGGGAGGACGCTTGTTTCACCTGTCTCGCAGCGCCGGCCATGCAGTAATACCACTGTAATTTCTAGGTTTATAATACAGTGAGAGCATTTCAGAACCTGCCGCGGATCCTTCTGCCGGTCCAGCAGAAGAGATACTAGTTCCTTGTATTAAATCTTTCCGCGTTCGATTGGACATGGGGCGCAATCGACAAGAACATAGGCCAGAAAATCACAACCCCCCCTCTGCAGATTACAGCAGATGCGGAGTTTCTTCCTGTTGTTGTGCATGCATTCCATTCTCCTACATACAACGTTCGCGTTGACGCGCGAAGTTACGTGTATTTTTTAGGAGCAGAGCACATTTGAAACTTAAAACAACAGACCCCGGTCTCCTGCGCAAGGTGTCTAACGAACTGTTGAGGGGAATGTTCAAGTTTATATTCGGCGAGCACTCGACTTTTCAGTTAAGTTTTATTTTGTTATCCAATAAGGAATCTGTCTGTCTACATTTATTTACAATTATATGAACGGTTTTTCTATTTGGAAAATGCAGCACCCTGAAACGTATGCCGGAATTCTGTACTTACTTTTCACATGAGCACTTATTCCAATGAGTAAATTTTTATTGCAGTTTCAACATAAGAAGTAACACGGGTGATTGATTCCTCAATACACTATCAGGGGCTTGATATTACGGCCTATAAGCACATAATGCAGAATTTCGCTCCGAGGTAGTTGCTCAGAGACTTACTGGGACGATATTGAAGATAATTTGTAATATGTATAGGCTACAGACCTGTCAGCTACGCCACGGTTCCGAAGGTATTGGACGCAAATAAGGTAAGCCCCTCTTGCCGAACCGGCAGAACGATTTGCTGCAGGTTCTCAGATGATCCTCATGTATATGGCGTTGAATACGATGATGCGTGTCCATAACGAATAGTAGGAAGGTTGTAGAAGGAAGTCGTTATCTCTCGTTGAAAGATACACTTCCAGCCTATACTTTGGGAGGACAGCAACGAAAATCTTCATCCCTGCGGGCTATAACCCATACACTTGAAACGAAGCAGCAGTGATAATCGTTCAATCTCGACTTTCGGAATGATTCTTATTAAGGGACGAGGTTTAGCGGAAAATTTAAATCATTAATTTGATCGGCCAAGATCGTAATCTGCTATCATGCCTGCTGCACATACGTAGTATGTCTAAATGTTATTTATGTGCTCGCCGGTCACGGTAGCCGAGCGGTCTAAAACGTGCACTGTCTTCGCTCACTCGGAAGCCGGGATCGTGGCTTCGAATCCCACACAAGGCATGGATGTTTGGTGTATGTATGCGTTTTTCCTGAGTTTGTATTGCCCTGTGTTTAGGTAGAGGACTTGCGACGAGCTGATCATCCGTCCAAGGAGTCTTACCATCTGTAAAAATGATCATTGAAACTGAGAAATCAGCCCTATCCTCCAAAATGGGAGGGGAAAGGAAGAAAAAATATGTTCACCACGATGAGAACTAATGAAGAATCGAGAAAGTTCTTGTCTCTTTTAATATTACTTCATCCTTCCAGAGGTACTGATAAATATTACAAAGTAAGCAGGATAACTTATTTCTTGACAAGATTGAAATTTAATATCTCTCACATCAGAGAGCGTTACCATTGTCGTAATCCGCTCGGTTTTCAGTTCAAATTCCTAAATCATAAGTTCTTTTTATACGACATTTCTCTGTCCTTATATATTTTCACCTCCGAAACCACTGAAAGTACTGTCATTAAATTTTGTATTGAGGTCTACGGTAAAATTATTGGTGAAACACTTTATGCAGCACATGTTGAGCGTGAAGCTCAAATCGAACGTCATCAGTTTCCACAGAAACTTTCATTTTTGTCAGTATTTAACCACATACAAGGAAAAATAATTTATGGATGCAGTGAGATACGCGAAGTGTGAATCACTTTGCAGTAATAGATATTTATCTGTAAGAAATTAATGCCAATGTGAGACTGCAAAGAACGCATTTTCTAACTCCTTTCAATTATTTTTCTTCAGTACTCTGTGTAAAGATTTGTATTTCACAATATGGCCAGTAAAGTGGAGCCGCTCCCAGAGATGGGCTGAGCAGGTCGTCAGAGCTATGCATTTATCGTCACACAAAATTGTAAAAAATTACGACGCTCACTTTCGCGATCTACAACCGAATATCAATCAGTTTCAAAACAAAGGAAACGCGCCAACCGTGACAAGTCGCTAATCACTTCATTGTTACCGTTTTATTCTACCCATAGAAAGAAATTTTAAATCATTATCTGGAGAAACGAAGTAATCTGCCCCGCTCTGTGGCTCCAATAATGGCGTCTTCACTTTCTCTTACCTGCGACAGTGTTATTCGGCCTGAGTTTCTCATGCAAAGAAGTTTTTTTCCATTTTGCGTTACTTCCATTCTGACAAGGACCTGGCTCGAGTCCTAGGTATCCTGATTTACTGGGATTCTTCAAGACATCCAGGTAGATACCGGGATAATGCCTTGGATTAGGTCACTGTTGTTTCTGTTAATATCTCCCTTCATTTGTTTGACTGTATCTCAATCTTGCTATATACCTTCAGCCAGTCAGTGTGCTGTAGAACATGGCATGGCTTTTAGCTTATTTAGTGACACTTTCTTAACTGAAATAAATACTATAAATGACGAAATGGAAAGAATGTGGAACGAAGCAAACGTGACATATTTTAACGTGGGGCAGTATAGCGTGGTCTCTAGGCACAGTATACTCACTATTTTCAAGGTCTTTGTCAGGTGGTCATCATATTTGCGCAGAGTTTACTTTGTGACTCCTTGCTGTTTTACATGGGCCTAACTGACGCCCGACCCCAGGGGTGTATCTGACATCAGGGTTTTTTTATTGCTATTGGGGTGGGGCTAAGTCCCTTGTACTGCGGCCACTTCTGGCCTATTGTACCAGCCCCAGATGATAGGTGCGGGTGATTGTGGAGCAATTGGTGGAATGAAGAATGGCAGGAGAAACCGAGCACTCGGAGAAAACCTGCCCCAGCGCCACTTTGTCCACCACAAATCCCACTTGACCAGACCCGGGATCGAACCCGGACCGCCGCGGTGGGAAGCCAGCGACTAACCGCTTGAGTTATGGCGCGGCCTAACATCAGGGTTGATGCCGACATCTTTGGTTTTCATACAGAGACCAAGTAATCATGTAGTTTACGTACTTTAGATGGGTGCAAGCGCACAGCGTCGCTCTAACATTGGGACTAAAAAAGTGCGTACCCCAGTCGAAGGATATTCACGTCTGTCTTGTGTTGTCCCGAACATGTAAGACGCCTTTCGGTTCCTGTCCGAGAAGTTTTATAAAATGTCTGAAGGATTAATAGTTTCAGAATGAATTCTGAATCCTAACACTAGAGGACCAGCTAAAGCGTAAGTAGAGTGCTGAAACAAATAGAAGAGAAATTACTTGGAAGAGAAAAGCACACGTCTGTACAGAGTAACCTACACCAGCCGTTTTAGGAACAAACTGATAATTCGGACTTTTATGCAAAATGCTTGAAGCACGAAATACCGTTCGCCGTGATGGACAGCAAGTTCTCTAACATCCGTGCGTGGCTTTTGGAGGTAATCTAGGCGAGAGCATAAACACACTTCATGTAGTCAGTATTTGTTCC
The DNA here is from genome assembly GCF_002891405.2 of Cryptotermes secundus. Lineage (NCBI taxonomy): Eukaryota > Metazoa > Arthropoda > Insecta > Blattodea > Kalotermitidae > Cryptotermes > Cryptotermes secundus. Next base: position 157,560 of record NW_019744115.1, read on the forward strand.
CGTCGTTTGGTCTCAGTTCTTTGACTGTCGTCCATAAACTGTATTGAAATCTCTACGGCCAAGGATATTTTACAGTAATATATACATACTCGTATGCCACTATTTCTACGTAAGATGTATTCCTGAAAAACCTTGCCTAAGTTAACAAAAACTTGAAGAAAGCAGTCTTCTGGTATTTGGCACTGTGTATATGTGGTGTTAACCGACGTTTAGGAGGAACGTATCGCCTCCATCTTCAGGGTATTGCGGATTTCTTATATTTTTCTTCTACCCTGAAGATGGAGGCGATACGTTCCTCCGAAACGTCGGTTAACACCACATATACACAGTACCAAATCCCAGAAGACTGCTTTCTTCATAGTCACCGCCGTGAAAGCCTCAAATCTTACATAACAAAATCTTGTTTTCATAGACGCATTATTAAAACTTATACACGGGGTCCCTGATACATTTTCCGTTGCAACTTTTCCTCAACCTCTTTCGTCCAGTCACCCCTTCATCCGCCGCTATGCTTCCACTGTCAGTTCCATATAATGGCTTCCACTCCCGCCAAAGATATTGACATTGAAGATGACAACTGCAATCTGCTGCGAAACTTCGGAAAACCTTCAGCATTCGATGCGGCTTATTCCCGAAGGCCGAAATTATACTTTACACTTCAGCCCTAAGGACCTGTGGATAGGAGTTCTGTAGGAGTAGAAGTCCTCGCAACGCTGATTATGAAGTGTTCTGTTTTCTGGGATACAACGCGCAGTATTCCGTTGTAATTCAGCCGAGGTTTCGGAGGAACATATGACGTATATCTTCAGGATTGAAGAATAAGCTAAGCAAGAGACGATTATGAAGCAGACAGAAATTATACAACAATTAAGATGACCAGGTGTAGTTAAAATTATATAAGTGATTTGACGGTCTTGCAATATGTTCGTGGTATATAAAGATGGTTCTTTACATTGGAAGGTGAGCCTGGCAGTGGATCATAATCCGAGCAGTCGTCAGCTCTCTTCTTGCAGAAGGCAGCAAAAGCTGACTGCCTTGCCTGGAGCATTTTCTTCCGAAACATTTATTTGTAACATCCCTCTGCACTTTTGCACTGAGTCCAAAATTTAGATAAGTTTCAGCTACAATATCGAAGAAACCACTAGTCTTCTTCATGAAATCTATAAGGAAGCTTATGGTTACTTTTTCCCACAACGACCGTCATAATTGTGCAGTCTCCATTGTTCTCAACGGTTGAAGTTTTGCAGTTTCATTTCCATCAGTTCTTAGTTGATCAGACGGGTCTCATAAGAACGCAGTAACGTCATGCGATGGTTTTTTATTTAAAAAAATGGTCCCAAAATAAAGAGCGTTATATGGGCTAGCGCTAAATGGGGAACGAATGGAGTAAAATAACAGTGTCATAAAAGAAAATGCGGCTGATGAATGTTAGAGTTTGGGGGTTCTTCACTGACTCGACACTTACACAAAGTGTAACTGAAAAGTGCGGACAAATTTTGGGCACAAGTTCAATATACAAAAGCAAGAAAAACTGTCCGTATCAACTTGTGTCCGGAAACATTTATTTTCCTAATTATAGTTGAAAGAGTACATTTAAAATAAGGGCTCAAAATGTCCTCCATGAAATTCAATGCACTCCTCGACACGTCTCATCACGGACCACCGTATCTGTTCAGAGTTGCCTTGGTAGTTTCAGATAGTCTGACAGGCATACACAATGCGATGGTGAAGTGCCCCTCCATTATCAGTAGGAGCTACATACACAAGGGTTCTTAGGTGTCCCCACAGGTAAAAATCCAGCAGATTCAAATCTGGCGAAAGTGAAGGCCATACAGTGGGTCCTCCTTTACCTATCCATCCGTCATGATATATGTTATTGAGAACATCTCACATAGCACGGATAAAATTTTCAGGAACACCATCATTCATGTACTACATCCGTGCTCTATCTGCCAGTGGTACATTTTGCAGTAGTTTGTTAAACAAGGCAAGAATGGCTGCCTGTAAGCCCGTGTAGCAAGATATACGGGTTTAACAAACAATCACCAACAGTCTCTTCCCACACACATTAATGCTGAACTGCTGCTGGTGTCTAGAATGGATGGCACAATGAAGATTCTCCCCTGACCACTGGTGTTGGTTGTGAATAGTAATGACGCCGCAACTACCCCGGCATTTTTGAGTCGATGCTGCAGTCCATGAAGACGGGTGTCGAGGCATGCATTGAACTCATGGCGGATATTTTGAGCCCTTATAAATTACTCTTTCAGCTATAACTCACAAATTAAATGTTTCCGGACATACAGTATGCGCCAAAATACGTATACAGTACTGAAATGGAAAAAAAAAGTTCTGTTGACACCACTGTCTATTCATGTGAAGGCCTCTTGCTAGACAGAACCTTCTGAAATTCTGAAGAAATGGTCCGATCACCATGTCCCTGTAGCATTCTTGGGTGACGGTAAGAGCATTGCCTTCCTCATCCTCAATGAAATAGGGGCCTAATATACCGTGTGCTGAGACGGCACACCATATCGTCACACGTGTACTGTGTAGCGGTTTCTGGACGATAACATCTGGCCGCTCAAAACCAAGGAGGCGAGTTGCCTGACGACCACTTACGTATGAGCGGAAATAATACTCAACTATGAATACTTTTTCCTCCGTCGAGAGACCCATTTCCAACAACAATTGCACAACACAACTTCCTTTTCACTACTGGGAATACGTGCGGCTGGAGTATGCCCCGTCGACAAATGCACATACGCGTTCTAGATGCGCGAGTTTCAGCACTGCATATTTTGGCGCATAATGTATGTTGATATGGATATTTCTTCCTGATTTGGTACCTAGAACTTGTGCCCAAACTTCACCCGCTCATCTCACTTACACTCTACATAAAAGCAATCATGTCAGTTATTTTGTATATGCTTGAAAATGAAACTCTTAGAGCAAAGAAATCAAGTAAGTTGGTAGATTAGCATATTGCAGGATGAGCAGTAGGCGTAGGCGAAACGATAAGTTGGGTAAGCAACTAGGATGGGAGTCAACACCAGCATACTGGATGTTGTGACGTTTAAGTTTGTATCCTAGCTGATATCGACAAATCGATATATTACCGGCGAGAATATATTCGATAACGATATATTGCGTAATTTCTTGGTGGTATAAACTACTCTTATTTACATAAAACCATTGAAACCTGTGCAGTCAATTTGGATGGAGGTGTCAGTTGATATTTAGGAAGATAATAACCTTAAAAGTGTCGTAATTCAGTTGAAGGCAATATACGCTATATAAGATTGAACTCTATTATTTAAACGTTTTAGAAAGTTGCAGTTAAAAGTACAACGTACATTATAGTTGATACATGTAAGGAGTAAAATAACGACAGCATATGGTGTTTAAAACTGAAATTCAATTTGATATCCGGCAATTTAAAAATTCTAAATTAATAAAATAATTTGATGTGATACGTCCGATCTCAACACGGAATTCCATATCGATTTACAGCCGAACATGTACACTCTTAGAAAACGGTCAATTGTGTGACTGTGAAAAGGGTGAAAGATAATCCTTTAAGGACTCGTTTTCTTTTAAATAATATATAAGAGCTCATTTCGCAACTCACAAGGAACATGTTACGTCTCCGCTACAAAGACCAACCGGTTAGTGTTGTTTAGGAGAAAGAAAACGCTCTTTATAGTGAAAAGCATATTAAATACAAAAATACATATATTCTATTGGCAGAATGCTGAGTGTATTGTGTTAACGCATGTGGTACATATAGTAACCACTTGGATTTAAAGGGTTAAAGCAGGGCCTTAGGTAAATAAGTTGCATGGATGAAACAGGCTCAGAACAGTGCCCAGTGGCGGAATTTCTTTTTGTCGGAGTTGAACCTTCAGTTTCTTCTACCAGAAATTTATTCAATTAGATATGCCCCCATTATGTGTGAGGATTCCTTCATTGCAAGACTCAGTAGAGATTCAAGCTCGGATAGGTCGAAAAATCAGTTCACGGATTACGGAGACGTGGCCACGTGTTGGTCCTGACTCGACAAGTGTACCACACCTCCCTTTTGTTTTGCTAGGTGGCAGCGAGTTATCTATTGTGTGTGTTCTGCTCCTTGGTTTTGCTGGGGAAAGCTGCGGTGGATTGTGACAGTCTGTCCAAAACACACTTCAGAAAATCAACGCAACGACAGCACTCCTTTGCTGAAAGGTTACCTAACCCAATCCACGGCACAGAGTGTTTCTTGAAATGCTTATAATTATTTACCTGATCAACAAATACATCTTGTTTATATGGAACTCGAAGGTTCAGTACGGTGTTCACCAGGTCAAACATTTTGCCCTGTGCTAAGCTCCCATGTTACAACTTACCCTTTTATCGAATGAGTACAATGAGCTACTTCGTCGAGCGTAAACTGTTGAAGCGTTGACTAGTCACTTTCATTAAGTTCCGAGTATGAAAATAAGTAGAGATTTACCTACAATCTCTTCTGGGCCTGCGCCTTGGTCGTTCAGTGCTCGAGTCCAGTGACGATGTAACTTTTTATTCAGTTTTCTTTTTCCTTAACATTCGCTCATGTTTCTGTGTCTCGGGTTTATCTGCTGCTGGTGGTTATATGCAGATGATATATTTAAGTGAATTCTTTTATTTTTGGCCTGGTACCCTAACTATAATCTTGGCACCTATGCCCATTTCACTCGGCTAATAATTAGCAGGACCAGCTGATCAACTCGGAAGCGCGCTTTCAGATCATAAACACACAGGCCGTTTTTTGGTCACTGAATTGCGTTTTGGCAGAAGCGTCTACCCGCGTGACATTATTCAAGACTTTCTCAATGTCGCCAAGCGATTGCTTATAATTATAATTGAGCGCATACCGCGACCATCAGATTTGCATTGTTTCCATTTCTTATCAGCTCCTCTATCAACTACTGAGAAGATGGTCAAGGTTCGATATCCGGTAGGGACTGTGATTTCTTTTACAATCATCCCGGTGTCCAGAGGGACTCACAGGCTAAGGCAACATCATACACCCAGCTCTTCTCCTCATCTCGGTTCTACAACCCGATTTGGGTCATGGCATCCTCGACTATCCCTTCCCATGACTCCCTCTCCCGTCTGGAATTCAGTATTTTAGATCTTGTTTTCTGTCAAGCCACCTGCAGTTTGGTCTACCTTGATATCTTCTTCCTTTCGGACCAAATATGGGTATTCGCACCTAATTGCAATGAGGGTGATGAAGAGAGGAATGGGAAGCCGAGCGTTCACTTTTACCTAAAACTGGAGTCAAACAGGTGACGGATAGGGCAATGAGACTGCCATTTTGCGTCTGCTCATATTGTTAATTATCATTATCTCCCCCATACTCCACTCCATCGAAAATAACACGTTTCACTGTCGTAAGTCCAACACCACATGCTCCAACAGAGCGAATTTGCAAATTGGAGTCCTCGCGAGAAGAAACGTATATCGAAGGTGATTGCTTTATCTCTCACCACGTGACAATAACTGCAACGGCATAATTCTCATTTGCCAGTTTGTACGATTTTTAGTAGACCTATGACGTCGAAATCAGGAAGACATGGAGTTCTATCGCAGAATCCCATCTAGCTCGGTTTGAGGAACAATCTCACTCGAAAACATTACGACTGCTGCGCTCAGCGATTGTAACGTCGGTCTGTCACTGCTGCAATATATGCCGGGGTGCAAGTTTCATTCCTATGAGAAGCACACTCGGTTTTCGTTCTATAACGAGTGGCATATATTTACTCGTGACGAGGAAATAAATCTCATGGAGTATGTATCATATAATAATGTTGTAAGGATAAATTATGTGAAGAACAAAATGGAATACGAAGAGGACATTCTTATAGTGACACTTCTTTAAGACCTTTTCAATTCTTCAGGAAAGAAAATCGACTAATGAGATCTTCACGCTGTCTGTATATCCTTTCTTTTTAACTTTTGAAGCAGATGGCATATATTCCGAGCTAACTTCGCCGACAAGCGGCCGTCGCTCGGTCGGTATAGTTTGCTTGCGGACTACAGGACACGGAGTTTGTTATTTTGGTACTATTGGAGGCCATCTCAACGTCTTAGGCCTACTTCTTATTTTCTTGCGATAAGTAATAATGGAATGACATACTCGCGAAATTATTAAGCTCCAAGCGTCAATAAACTTAGGATCCCGAAATGGTGATGCATTGTCAAAAAATGTTTAACTTTTGTTAGAATAATTTTTTTTTGGAGAATGTAAAAAAGAACATAGCAGCAATGCCAAACTTCTCGGTTTGATGACGATTACTAATGAACAGTATTTTTTCACACATTTGTGTACAGAATCTGCAGAATCTGAAATAAATATGTATGTTCAGTAAGTACAGGCTCGTGAACTCTTGAACTTCCCAGCATTTTATAGAACCCGAAGGTTCATTACCTTGTACGCGTATATTTCCTTCTGGCTTTCCCACCAATATCTTAAGTATTTTAAAATGTAAAACAAAATAACGACACATGATGATAGGACTAAAAGTCTCTGCAGTAAGGATCAACCTTCCTGGTCTATCCCTATCGTAGAGCAAACAAATATCCTCAGTGTGCTATTGTTTCATTGTTATTTAAAGCTCTACCAGTTTCACGCCAACCATTTTCAGAATCTGCGTAATACCTGCGACATCGACTATAGTCTACCGCAGCAGCCGCCGAAACGTCTCGGTCTGTTGGTTCCGACGCCGCAGCCACTGTGTGCATCTGTCGAACGGTTTTACTGCAGTAGCTGGACCATACAGATATTGTATATTGTATATTTTAATGGGCATAATAAAACAGGCGGGGTGTACATGAAAAAGAGACTGTCAACAGCGATAAAGTTGTGAATCTGCAACAGACCGTCCTAAATTCCTAGCAATCGCAAATGTCTCCTTGGACACTTATCCAAATTAACATGGCGGAGTTTTATGGACCTAGTACCAAACGCAAACAGTTCCTCATGCTTACATGCTGACGAGGTGTATATCCGCCACTTAAAGCAACTGCCGGGCCGCGGCCAGGTACCGGGCCCTGGCATCAATTATACCGGGCTCTCATCTTATAGAAAGGAGACTTTACCGGGCCGCAGTCTGACCAAGGTTGAGACCCACTGACTTAAAGGCACTGATAGTTGAGTGGCAGTGTCATGCTGACTTACTGTGTCCTCGCTGAAGGGTGCTCACGGAGCAGGCGGGGGGCGACACCAACAGCAAGATGGCGCCCACCACCAGGACCCACAGCATCCTTGTTCCTGCAACAAAAACAACACAAGTCTAATTTCACAGCATGATTTCATATTTCTCTTCTTTGGGTGATTTTTTCTTTTTCTTCGGTCATTTTAACTAGAGAATGTGATGTCCAGCAAAATGGCTCCTTAAAATCGGTGTGTAAGTAGAAGTCCTGGGAAGAAATGATCGTTTACTTTCATTTTATAGGACACGGACCGCACAGAAAACTACTCCAGCAATTCCTCCAAGTCCAAGTCACATTGCGACTGACGGTCAGTCAGTCAGTAAGTCTTGGTGTCGAGCCCTGTCTGGGGATCATGACCAGATATTTATTACTGCTGAACGTCGCGGTTTTGTTTTTTTGTGGGTCGCCCTCTCTGACGAGAAGACGGGTATGTCTCTTTACATGCTACTGGTCCTTGCCAGCGCAGTCTTTCTCGGGTTCCAGTCCCTTGGGACTCGCGACCGTATTTTACTGTCTCAGATTTGAGACTTCCCTTTTCGTCGCCTCCTACGACTCGCAGGGTCACGGTGGAGGGATTCGACCCCGCCTCCACACGGGAATGTGAACTGTCAGTTCAAGAGCAATTCCTCGTTGTCGCGGGAACGTATTACCAGACCTTGCCTAGCAACGCTAAGGGGATACACAGACTCACTGACTACCCTTTGATACTGTATGGACTGCATAGAAAACGACGCGTCTAACAATTCTTCTATTGTTGCATGTGTATTCGATGTCGGGATAAAGTTTTTTCACCAAAGCCGTTGCCTAGCAACATATACATACACACAGACTGATGGGAGACATTTTGAAGTATGCCGTTCAGTTGGGCTCAGGTGCCATGATATACACACCAAGCTTCTTGAAGACTGATTTAGGCATTCAAAAGTCGTTGGAGGTAGAGGATGCACAGACACAGCCTACTTTTATTATTATTATTTTTTTTTTTTGAAAATAAGGAACTTAGGCTAAAAATATTAAAGTACAAATCAAAAGCTACAAAGGACAGGAAGATCTCCGAAGAATTGAACAGACCAGATATAAAAATCTGAGGCCAGAACCGGTTCATATGGCTGTTATGGTCGAAGTTCCCATGACGATGACTATGACTATGAAGAGTCTTCCTTCCGCAATGTGACGCCATGTAGTCTGGCAGAAGTTCAGTGCCATGCCATGAAGACTTATGGGGAGTGGAGATGTAGATACGTCATAACTTGGCCTCGGCACTAAATGGAGGTGAGTGGTCAGCTTCGCCCCATGGCCGCTTTACCCCCGAGAAAGAACCCCGGTAGCAACTGCATAGGATGCTAGATGGGCATCAGAGACGGTCTGGAAGCTTTTAGGGGAATAATTCCTTGCTCTACGGGGAATCAAACCCGGATTTCTCGGCCACCCAGCCCGTAGCCTGGTGATATACCAACTGAGCTGTTTTTCGAAATGCCCAGTAGGATAGAAATATGAGTACGTGGGGCTACAGAAAAATTAAAATCTTAGCTTGTTTGAAGTTATTCTCCGAGAGGGCCCAGGAATACCATGATATTCCTGTCAGGATGATAACTGCTGACCCATCTGAGAGTCGATCCGCGTTTCCAAAATAACATGTCGGAACAGTATCGTTATAATCATATCATCGGATACTATCATCTTGCAAGCTTACTTCTTCATGAGTTTGAATCCAGTCGCAGTGTTCCTGCGTGTATAAGCTGTGCGCAGGGTGCAGTGTGAAGGGATGCGCAGGATAAACACTGAACCTGAAAGGCTGAGTTTCAAACGATCACTCCATAGCAACGTAATGCATTTGAAGACGACGATATTACAGCTTCCTTCCCGTACCGACAGTTTATCGCCTAATATTATTACGATAACGATGACAATAACATGTAACATGCATGGGGAAATGAAAATTCAAAGTTTATTCGGAAGATCATCTCAAAATAAGTGACCACTTGGGACATCTTGGCTTAGATAGGAGAATGATATTAACATGAATCTTAGAGGAACCGTGTGCGACAGTGCTGACTGGATTGAACTGGCTCAAAATAAAGTTTGATGTCGAGATATTTTTTGGATACGCTGATAAACCTTTGGGTTCCGTGAAAGTGTGAGCAACTATGTGCTTCTTAAAGAACCTGTACAAAAATCTAAATATTCTAATTTGAAACGGTACCGACGGCTAGTGAGTGATGCTTAAGCAGGCCTGGAGCTTGCAAATGTTTTTTTTTTCGTTACTTCGTGCATCCTGTATCAAATTTTGAAGTAATGTTCATGAAATGTTATGCACATATTGTATAGCTTCCATAAGAGTGTAAAACACTAATGAACTTTGAGTAGATGAGTACGGGGAAGAATACGGCAGTGGCCCGTTCGAAAAATTTCCTCGCATTCGCCAGAGATACTGAAGAGAACTACGTAAATCAAAGGGAATGATCTATATCCCGGTCCAGTGCATAGGGGTATAACTGGGCTACCCTGTTCCTGGGGGATTTTTATACATGGGGAACTGACCCTCCAGGTTTGGGGAGCCTCAAATTTGAGACAGTAAAATGTGGTCACGAGTCCCGCGGCAGTCGGACCTGAGAATGACTGTGCTGGCGAGGACCAGCAACAATTGTAAACTACAGACCCACCCTCTCGTAAGAGAGGATGTTGCGTAAGGACTATGAAAGCAAGTATTCAGTTGAAAAAAATTGCTGGTCGTAAGTCTCAAAGGGCTTGTCGCCAAGATGGACTTAATGGTGGAAAGCCGCCAGTCGTAAAGTTATTCTGACTCTGACTGTTACTACTGTACAACATTCTTGATATGAGGTTGTGTATGAACGATGAATGAGGAAGGATTTTGTCGTCAGATGTAATCGTGGCCAATTTTTAGGCACTCTCCTGGAGGGGCTAAAGAAAATTGTGAGAAAACTCATTTGGGAAGAAAGCCATTCATAGTCAGGATTCGAATAGGGCACCTTCTTAATGCGAGTCAGACGTGTAACCGCTGTGTCGATCTGTTTCATATTTGAGGTTTGGATGAAATAAATTAACTGACGTCGCAAAACTTTCTCGTATCCGTCAGAACCTCCTGTATAATAATTGTTATTCGAGACGTAAATATTTAAAATGTGTGAAATTTAATCACCGTTCTCGTAACAATTCCCTGTAAAATATTGCTATCTCTCAGACTTTGTACAAAGCATATTTCGTTCAACGCATAATGCGGGAGGATATGTCTGTTAGTCTGCAAGTTTCATTTTCGAGATTGATCGACGGATACAAGTGTTCACACTGAAAGATATTGCGCAGATTTAATTGTTGTGCATTCCTAGCAAATGTAACATCTACCCACGTGAAACCCACGCTGAATGAAACTTTTAAAAATAACTCATAACATAAAAAATTAAAGCTGGCATAATATATACTACATTTCATTGAATTCTACATCTATTAGACCTGCAGTATTATGTTTTTCGGCGTGGCAGATATGTAATGATACAAAAGGAAAACTTCCAAACCCTCAACGCCTTGTTTCGTCCTGCTGGCAGATTGTGACCACTCATTCCGCTGACAGCCCAGGCTAAGAATACGGTGGGTTTCAACTCCACGCCCTCTGCACCCCGTCTCTTGGTGGTAATCACCAATTCGAGGTAGCCTTGACCCCGTCCAACCGGTTAGTCGGATTCCGGAACACCTAACCCAAAGGTAGCGGTAGCCCACAATTATGTACATTACAAAAAATAAGCCTACACGTGGAATTTCACTCGACATTAAAAACCACACCTTGTTTGGAAAGTAGCACGAACAGACATGAAACTATTCTTTTTATGGATGTAAATAAATATCATTACATGGACACAAAAATATAAAGTTATGTCCTTGATTCCATTCATGCGTTAGGGATGATGCAGCTCAACTAAAAATGCGGGTCAAGCTTTCTGTTTTTATTTAACCAGGAGTGGCGGCAGCGCTGGTCATGTGACTGGGGTCATATCTCACGCCGCATGACTAACAGAAGGTCGCAGCAGTAAAACTAATTCTCGAGTATGTAAATAAAAAAGGAAACTGCTGCCTTTAGCTTCCACGTCTTCTAAATGTCTATCCTAGTTTAATGACAGCCGGTCGGTATAGCGACGGTTTACGGCCAGAACGCCGGGGTTCAATTCCTGGCGGGGTCGAAAGATTTTTCTCTTCTCTTCAGCGTCAAAACCAGCTCAGGGACTCACCCACTCTCCTATCCAATAGGTACAGGGGATTCTTTCCCCGGAGTAAAGCGGTCGGGGTTGTGAAACTGACCACACCTCCATCTAGTGCCGAGGTCAAGAACGGTGGAGCTATACCTCCACTGCCCCATACATCTTTATGGCTCAGTGCTTAACTAATTCAACACAGGGACAACTTTGCCTTTTTTTGTTTTTTGCACAGCGGCTGTTGACAAAGAAGAATATGACCTAAACTGAGGAAATTACTTGGTTGTTTTCTTCCGGGGTTTGATGCTGGGTATATACTGTGTGAAGTGAAGGTTTTTGAAAGCAGTATTTGAACCCTGAAGAAGGAATGTAGCTCAGCGAGAGGATGGAAATAATTACACAGTCAGGATCTTCAACAATTATGCTCTTCATCAAATGCTATTAGAATTATTAAACACCGGAAGATCAGACTGGACCGGACATGTATCACTCATGAGTGAAATGAGAACTATTTACAATACCGCAGTCGGAAAACCTGAAGGGAACATAAAACTTGGAACAGTTATATGTAGATGAGAGGATAATATTAAAATGGAGCTTCAAGAAATTATATGGTTCAAGATATGTTCCAGACACGGGCTCTGAACATGTGATGGATATTAAATTTCTGGTTCTTACAGCTTTGACTATGCACAATACTATCTTCTTGAATTAACGCCAGGTAATCCGATGGCCGTACTCCGACGTTTCAGAGCAATGTAATGCCTCCATCTTCAGGGTTTAAGAGTAAACCAGTCAAGAAACCATTAAGAAGCAGGCGGCAAGCAAAGTCCAGTTACTGTTGATTTATTGCTTGAATTACTCTTCGTTCCTGAAGAGAGAGGCATTACGTTCCTCCGAAACGTCGATATACTTCCATCAGACTTCTCGGCGTTTGATTTTAGAAGACCGTACTCTTCGCGGCAACGTGATTTCGTTTTCCATAAAAGGACAGAAAATTTCTTGACCAACTGAGCGACTATAAGTTTCCCAAGAACGCCGCTCCATGGGTTGACTACTGTATTTACATGTCGTAAACTATGTATATTAACTTCTGGGACTCCGACGTACGAGAATATAGTTAGTAATTTTAGTGACAAAAACATAGTTTTAATATCGGGTTAGGAAATTAAAATAGGCCACGACCGGTAGTGCGTTTCTTACCCTGTTCAGCATTCGTATTCAAAATTAAATATTTTCAATCTGTACTGAATTGCCTGAACAGTTCACACATTGACGGGAATAAATTCTACATAAAGAACTTCGTGGCCTATAATCCGCAAGCGAACTACACCGACCGAGCGACCGAAGCTTGTCGGCGAAGTTAGTGCCAACTTTAGCGGATAGAGGATGTCGCATGTTCAGCGCAACGGATCCCCACGGCCGTTAATCTCAGTTTTCTAGACCGGAACAGCTATTTCCTTGATATAGCTCCTCGATTATCCTCACGAGGACCACTAGACCACAGAGGCTGTCTAAATTCTGCATAGCCCGACAAAAAATGCGGTGTCTCTTAAATATTGTCATGTATGAGGGGTTGGCGTGACAAATATAAGGGGTTGTGGATTGGATGTTTGAGTTTATTGGCACTTCTTTACAATTACAGTCAACTATACCAACTCACAAACAATGACTGTCTAAGGCTCGCTCCATCCCTTACTGGACTACAAGTGTCTTGTCTTCTTCTGTGACCGATTTAGTTCTGATTTACGAATCGATCGCTTCTTCAGCTTCCGTTGTCCGCTGGTTGACACTTGACTGAACTATTGAACTGCCTTCTGAATTCTCTTACGACTGCCAGAATGAATCCATGAATTAACAAATGAACCCTCTTTTATAACTCGGGGCGAACCGAAGAAACCACCACCTCGAACTGTTCATCTCATATTATTTGTTTCATCCGTTGCTACGAAACATGTCTTTGGCGAGCCGTTGTCTAGCAATGGCTTATTCCACGCCTATTCGTTGTCACGGGAACGTACATACCGAACCGTTTTCTAGCAATGGTCATATTCGTCACAATATTTTATGCGTCATTCCACTAATGGATAAGGGAACCACATATTCGGGAGGTCATATCTGTTCGTCCATTCATCTGTGTGGAAGGTCGCATGTTTCGTTTCCAAATGAGATTTCGATGTACGAGTAATTTAAAACGGAGATGGACCTCAAGCGTGGGAGAGCAAATTTCATTTTGACTCTTATCAGTATAAAAAACTTCCGCTTTACATGAAGTTCAAACTGAACTTTATACATTTTCCCCAAAACATTTCATCCTACAAAAGGTGATAAACCTACATATCACAAAATACACGTCTAATTCAGGTCTGTAGCTTTAGTATGAGCCCATCACAGTGGCCGCTCGGTCTAAAGCATGAACTGTCTTCGCACGCTCGAACGCTGAATCGTGGGTTCGAGTCCCACTCAGGGCATGGATGTCTGTGTTTGTGTGGTTATGTGTAGGTAGTGGCTTTACTATTGGCTGATCCCCCGTCCAAGGAGTCCTACTGACTGTGTATAGGATTAAGAAACTGAAAAAGCGTCCTAGGTCCAACAAAGGATTATAGAACCATTGATAGACAGACAGACAGACGATGGATGGATGGATTTTTATATGAAACACTTTTAGGTATGAATATTTAACGAATCTTGCGAAAGAACGCTACCTGCAGGTCAATGTTTGTGTTGTGTGTAGTGTGACTAAAAGCGTTGATTCGTATCCACTATAAATGAAAATCAAGGTCAATGAAAAATGTAAAACTACAAATAATATATCTGGGATATATGTATACCCCACTGGGGTATACCTTCCTAGTTTTGTTCCTGTTCTGAGTCGCAGCTGGACACGACATCAATGTTTTTGGTTGATAAAACGTCGTTAAACAATGTGTGCTGGGTGTACAAACGTAATGCTACCCCAAGTGGGTCATCTGATACAACAAATCGCCCTCCTTTCCTGCAGACAATCAGTCTGCTTTTTGTTACAATTGTATCACACTGACCTCCATCATGAGACGAGAGAAAGGACTAATGCGCCGACCTCAGGTTTCCATTGTCCCCGGTTGCTAGGATACCAAACAGGTTAACTCTCAGCTGTATTTCTGACGTTGGTAGTTTTAATGATTAACCTCACTCTTTGTACTCATAGGAAGAAATGCATACGAACTACAAGGTGTATGGGAGGGTGATATTTAAACGGATCTAAGAGAATTAGAATTTGAAGGTATATACTTGATTCATCTGGATCAAGATAGGCCCAATGAGAGGCCCTTGTAGACATTTTATGAACCTTCGAGTTCCGTAAACATTAAAGACAAGGAATTTCTTGAGCGCTGACCGACTATCAGTTTCTCAAGTGCTCTGATCAGTGGAGTTAGGAAGATATGTGCTACTGTTTTCTGGTTCTGAAATTTTACCTGCAAATATCATTAATGGTCAAGGAGGATGAGGTTGGCAGGGCATGTAGCGTGAATTGGGGAGACGAGTAATGCATATAGGATGTTGATGGGAAAGTCAGAAAGAAAGAGACCACTGGGAAGACTAAAGCGTATCTGGGTGGACAGTATTAAAATGGATCTTAGATACGATGGGATGGTATGAATTGGATTGATCTGGCTCTGGATAGGGACCGGTGGAGAGCTCTTGTGAACACGGTACTGAACCTCCGGGTTCCATAAAATGCTGGGAAATTCTTGAGTAGCTGCAGAATTGGCGGTTCCTCCAGAAGGCCTCAGCTCCATGAGTAAGTAAATAAGTTAGTAATATCATTAATGCCAAAGTGTTTCTAAAAATAATTTACGGTAGACGGATTACGAATATGATAGGGTATATGTGCGGCTCATGTTATTATGCAGAACACTGAACTGATTTTTCTTTCTGATTCACATGTAGGCAAAACAGTGGCGCGTTTAACGAGGGCCTGTACTCTATACGATTTCCACTGTACAGCACAATTTATAATTCTATAAATATAATTATTACCATGACATCTAAGCATGCTTGTGTACAGTGTGAACACCAAAGGGTTTGTGTGGTATTCATGTTATAACCATGCACAATGAACTTTCGCAAATACAAAGCATGGGCCAGAAAATATGCAATAACTCGTCAGACGTACGAATCTTGGAAAGATCTGGGGTTGTTAACATTGTTCCGCGTCACCATTTCTGAGACATTGAGCCACGGATCTCAAAATTCGACTCCTCGACATTCGGCCAAATACGGAGTAAGAGGGAGGGAAGGAAAGGAACACAAACTGTTTGGTCGGCTAGTGATGAAATATACTCTATACTCTGATAGGTCTCTGTGTATAGCGCTAGGCAGAATTTGAGGACAGGTATAAATTACTTCGTGGCTGACAACGGGATCCGTCGGCCCGAGGACCACCGACTGAAAAACAGTGATGCCATACTTAAACGTGTGGTAATAAAGCTTTGCTACTTCTTTCACAAGAAATTTGGTAGACAATGTTTTGATTGATTGTTATGTTATCATACGGCGCTTTCTAGCTTCTAAGATTATATATCGTGGATTTAAAATGGAAAGGTTTGGTTAGTAGGCGGTCATGTCCTATTTTACAACGAAATTTTCAATGAGGACGGTTGGAAACCGAACGAGGTCTGAACCAGGAACTAAAGAATTCAAGTCTAGAAATTTATCACTGTACCAGATAGCTCGCTAAGCCCGAGTCTCTGGGGTCCACCCGGCATGCTGTATAATGAGTACCTGCCTTCCAGTTATTAAGAACTTGTATCCTGCGAACTTTCTATTAAATATAGCATCACAATCTCGCGCTCTCTGGTGTAGCAAGTACACTTTCACTGGAGCAAAGAGCGACCTTGACACCCTCCTTGAGGTTCATTGTTGTTGTTGTTGTTATAATCATCATTCATTCGTTCATTGTAGAAGTATATATTTTACTTTCTCATTTCTCAGTGATAACTTTGATATGTGTTAATGGAATTATCATCATTATTGTTGTAAAATTATATAAATTGTCCCGTTTCTGTCTCATTTCTTGATTCATGTTCACTTTGTAGTTGTCCTTTGGACTTTTAGGTTAGCGAGTAAATAAATCATAATTAAATTGAATTATCATCATAATTTTTTTGCCTTTTCTCTCCTCTTTGCCAGTTTTGATTTGTGTTAGTGGAATTATTATTCTATTATTTCCATAACTATTATTTGCATACTTATTATTGTTGTTTACTTTTATTGCCTTGTTTTTATTTTGTGTGCACGTCCCCGCTTGTATGTATGTGATTTTTTTGTTTATGCTTGTTTTGTAATTGGCCAGTGGACTGTTAAGTGAGCAAATAACAAAAAATTTAACTTATTATTATTATTATTATTTACTTCTATGTGTGTATGTATGTGTATTGACCTTTCTCACCACATAAAGGAATAACCATTCGAAATGTACTTATTTTATTTTTCTCGCCTGTTAAAGCTAACTTAATTTTTTCTTGAAATTGTTACTAATTTATTGCTTTTGTATAGACTGTCATATTTTGTATTTTGCTCTTTAATTTTTATGTATTTCTGTGTACTCGTGCTAACTTTGTAATTGGCCACGGTGCTGTTAAGTTTGCACGTAAATAAACACGAATTGAATTTCATTATTATTATTATAAGTTGAGTTTACACGCTTAGTCCATCCCAGCGCAGTTGCTGATTTTCTGACTCTTTGGCCAAGCATCTTAAATCTGTTTATAATAACCATTGCCCTACGGACATTCCCCCTTTCCGCGATCTTCTGAATTCTTATCCCTTGCCCTTATTTCCGATGCGGATATTTGCAAAGCCGTCATGTGGCTAAAACCAAAATCTGTTGGGCTTGACGAAAGCCCTGGGTTTGTCGTAAAAGGTTATTCAGTTGTTTTTATTCCTATTCTTAGGCATATATTTTACTTGAACCTCACTCAGCAGTTCTTCCCTACAGTATGGAAGGAAGCAGCTGTGAGCAAATGCAGATCCACTTCTTCTGTCAATATTTTCTCTAGTTGTCTGAATTCATTATTCAGAATCATTTTTTTTGCATTATATTATTCTTAATTCCAACCAACATGGTTTCACCTAATTTAAACCTACAATTACTATATATAATATGTAAGAATTATGCTACCGTCAACACAATAAATATTTAAGATATTACATTAGATCTTTATTACTGCAACATGTTTCGGTGATACATGACCATCATCAGGCAGGAATACATATAGTTACTGAACTACCGATACGGGCCCTTAGCGGTGCAACGCGTCGTATTGAATATTAACAGTAAAACTTTGCCTCAGATTGGAATATAGTTAAAATAACAAATACATGATTAAAAATATAAAAAAGATAGAAATAAATAAAGGTATACTATTATGGGAGCCGGTCACGGTAGCCCAGCGGTCTAATGCATGTACTGTCTTCGCTCGCTTGGAAACCGGGATCGTGGGTTCGAATCCCACTCAGGGCATGGATGTTTAGTTTGTATGTGTGCGTTTTTCTGTGTGTACAGGTAGAGGCCTTGCTACGAGCTCATCACCCGCCCAAGGAGTCCTACCGAATGTGTAAGATCTAGAAAAACCGAAGTGAACGGAGAAGTTCATGGAGGTAGGCCTAGGCCCATTGGGGCTGTAGTGCCACTGGGGAAAAATACTGTTGCGAGAATATTAAAAATATTAAAGGTATATTAGCAGTATATAAAGTAATATTAAAATGCATTACAAATATAATGTGTATGTGGGTTAAGGGTCTGTATGCCAACTAAAATATTTATATATGCTGCTACAGTGTAGAAATTGGACGTGTGTGTTGCGTAGGTCTTATTGAAATTCTACGTAATAAGCCCCGGTATGTGAGGCCCAAAGACACGTTTTTCAATGATGTGCAAGTTTGGTGGTATGTGAGTATTTGGTATGGTGTTCCCACACTATATGTCATATGTATGAAACGTGAAATGTGGCGTATGTTTCTTGTCTGGGCGTATACACGTTCGGTGTGTAGGGTGTGTTCTACACTGTGCAGTGGTTCGACGTAGCTACGTCGAATACGCCTCGGTAGTTTGGAATTCTACCACGTCTACCGATACCAAGCTTGAACGCGTCCAGCAGAAGTTTGCTCCGTCTGTTTCTATCGTTTTTGCTCTCATTTTCCTTATTAGAATAATTATTGTACATGACAGCAAATTAGCTCATAGAATGTAAATTCAGATTGCTAATAAATGATAAATAAAAAAAATTTCCTTATAGTTATACTTTTTTCTTATAGAAATCAAATCTACATTCTGTGCCTAAAAAGGAGACATCTCCTCGTTGAACTTTCTTTTTTTGGCTCAGGTCTGTCGTGGCCTTAAATCCTTCACTTCCCTCTTGGAAAATATTAGTCTTCGGTTTCCAGTCGCAGTGTACGGGACTTGTTAAGGTTTGATATTTGTCCCTCTAATAACACTGTGCGTACTTCTGCTCGGTGAGCCTATGTGCCATCGTGGTGGGTAAAGATCTCAACATATGTGCAATCGGAGTGGGTTTTCTCGATTATATTTTATAATCTTCTACCTAAAATTGTTAACAATATTTGTTCATAATCCTAATGTTCTTGTGTTCTGTAATTCTTAGTTCTTACGTTCTTTGTTTATTTCTCATTTTGTTTTTTGTTCACTTTTCTGTATAAGTGTGTTTTCTTTCAACAGTGCTTTCCTGTGATTTGTCTCTTATCTGTTGTCAAGCACTTCAGTAAATGGACGTAATTATCATAATTGCTTTCAGATTACGCATTATAATATATGTATACACGTATATAAATTATATCCTGGTCAATGCACATATTTTACTTTATACCTCTAAACTATTGATTTTATTATTATTATTATTATTATTGTTATATCATCATCATCATCATCATCATCCTCAACTGTTGCCAAGCATTTCAGTAGATTGACTTAATTAATATCCTTAATTTCACATCACACAATATAATATATATTGTATCCTTGTATATGTATATATTTTACTTTCTACCAATAATGGACACGTAGTGAGCCTACACGTGGCATATAATTCTACATACGGAATAAAATATCGGATATTAACCACACTGAAATTAATTTAATTAAAAATATTGATTGAACTGTCAATATATTTAACCTTTACACTTTCGTAAAGTACAGATATTAAAACATTCTGTTTTCAATAAAAGGAGTATTATGTACTATTACATGTTACAATATTTTAGTACTAGCATACAGTAACACAAACAGTCGTATTGTATTCAAGGACCTTGTAAAGAGCCACTCCCTCTCAACAGTTTTTGAACAATGTACTTGTATTTATAGTACATAACGTGAATTGTCGCACAGTACTAAAGGGTCATGTAAAGCACTAGGCTCTAGAAATTTTTGATAATATAGGTACGTAACACATGGTCGCATAGCATCAGGCCCGTGTTATGGATTAGACACCGTAGGCACTGTGCCTAAGGCCTACGAAGTAAGCAAAGAATGACCACTTTTAAACCGATTCCACAATAATGCCACATTCAAGAAGGGTTAATTCTGTGACAGTAACACAACTGCGTACACTCCTACTCATACCATTGTGTCAGTTCCTGAAATAGTGCTGCACTTGGCACACACAGGAGAGTTATCATATAATTACACACTGTGAGTTCCATAATGTTTGTAGTTTATATTAGCTTTACCCAGTAATTCTCCTTTGATTGTCAGTTGTGGAACACCATCAGTAGTAGGTAATATTATATGCCAATTTGATTTAAACTGTTAGGCCTAAACGACCTTGTGTATGATTAAATGGATTATGATTGCAAAAATATATAAGTATCGTTATATTTACGAATGATCGCAAGGAAATGACGCGGGAGGCAGCACATGTTATTGTCTTCTTGTAACGATTCAACTGCCACTAAAAAGTTCTCTACATGTAGTATAGGTCTGTATGGGAAAGTAATGTAATTGTGGCAATTCACGAAACACAGTATTTTGGTGAATACAGATATTTTAGGCCTGTCAGAGTGAAGTAGGATGGGTTTGCGAAGCCGTCTGTCTAGTTCCTTGCCCTACTACCTCCTAAACCTACAAGCCATAGCGCCTCTGGCGCACGAACGCCTTAATACGGCTCTGTATAGCATTCAGAGACCGAATCCGACTGGAATTATTTTGAGCAATATGATTACACATATGTTACTCTCAAGATCCTCAAGATGGCATGGGTTATTGGGTAAAGTTGTCCCTGTGCTCAACTGATTAAGCACTACAACATGAAGATGTATTGGGGAGTGGAAGTATAGATCCACGTGTTCTTGGCCACGGCACTACTTGGAGGTGAGTGGTCAACTTCACGCCCCGACCGCTTTATCCTAAGGAAAGGGCCTCCGCTACTCATTGGAGAGGATGATGGGTGAGCCCACCATCTAGTGCCAAGGACAAGAAAGATGGAGCTATACCACCATTCTCCCATACGTCTTCATAGCGTAATGCTTAACTAATTAAGCATAGCGACAACTTTACCTTTTATAAGTTGATTAAGAATTAATTAATTAGGAAGGGATTTAAAAGAAATGTTCAGACTAAATGTACTTAATGTTCTAATTCGATATTAGTCCGACGTTGTATCGGGGTAGTGTTATTTCTGAGTAAGCGACTCATCAAACTATGGTGAAGCAAGTGCTATATAGCACAGGCGGGATGATATGTATTTCAAAACCCACTTGAGTGTACATAGAACCTCACACTCGAGTGGCCGGCTACCGAGAGTGAAGAAACACATTTGTTGTGTTAACAAAATTGATTATTCTAGAAAGTCATTCAATTTGCTGACTTGTATAAAATACCCCAACAAACAGTCAAATCACTCTTCATCCTGAGTGTTATCCAGTCTATTTTGGACGGAAGGTTTGTTTTGTCCTAGCTTAGATAGGGTGATTCATTCATTTGTTCAATGGTTCGATAAAGTATTTAATTTTGCATAATAAACTTACTCTTTATACTCATTTCTGGATCTCACGCACCACAGTTCACGACTTAATGCTCCCAGATCTCTGCCAGGAACTATCGTCCAACGTCCAGACTGGTATCAAGAGCCACGATACGGTACCCGTATCTCCATACGAGCATTGTGGATAAAACACAATCTTTATCCCCACCTTTGCATGAAATTCACTATAATATGCTGAACCTAAACCATTCCGTGATAGAGTAAATCTTTAGTTTGGATTTATCTGTCAGAGATATTCGATTAAGCGATTGTATCCGGTTATAGTGGGGAGCATCTTTTGCTGTGGCCATTGAGCGGGGAGATGTTACTAAAAACGGAACGCGTAATTTGTGTGAAAAAGTCTGACCCGCAAGTAACGTACTTTCGCAGTTTATTGGAGCATTTCATGCCGCATCCGTAACGTTTCTGATACTTCCTTAATTTGTGGTTAGTTAAAGAGGATACAAACACAGCGTCCTTGCCGGAAAGCAATTCAAACAGTGGAAGACATTGATTGTTGATTGATAATTTCTTCAGAAGTTGAGACTTCAGCAAAGAAGTCATCCTTGAAATGGAGTATCTTTGTTCAGGATTCAGTCTTATGTTAGAAGCTTTGCTCTAACTGCAGACGTAATCATCTTCCAGCTGTAGTATACCTATCTGATACGTTAAGTTTCTTATCATTCCTCCGTGAATGCTCGTCCTTGCTTGTAGATGTGTACTCCCGTCGTCGTTGTTGAAGCATGCGCTGCTAATGATATTATGGTATGTAGACCCGTTGCTTGGCAACGACCGCAAAGTAAGCAACTACACAACGGCCGTAAACAGCAACAGAGGAACGGTGTTTTCTGTAGCCAGTCTTGAGGCAGAGGACTCTCACGTTTCAGTTGCGAGCTGTTGCTGTGAGAAGGTGCTGGATGAGGCCGGGGACAGTTCATCAATCCTGTTAATATAATTGCTTCGTTGAAGACACATTTTCTCAAGAATACGGTTTTCTGTATACATCTCACGTTTCTCTTTGTTAGTTGGATGAATAAAATTGTTCCGCTTCCATGTAAGTTACGAAGGGTGGCGATAGAATAATTTCTCATGTTTTCAGAAAAATGTACATCACAATGTAGGAAAATCCCTTAAGTAGTCAGTAAAATTTTTTCAATTTTGAAGGATCTGTTCGATAATACGTCGCTGAAATAATGACATTTGTCATTGTCGGTAGGGACATTACTTCGAAGACCTTTTTAGCTATCAAATCTACAAATCACGAACACTACATCCAATAATCTGAAGAGAAAACAACAGCAGAACTGCACCTGAGACCTTTAATTTCAATGGTCAACTTCAGCTTTTAATTATTAGTTTTAATTTAATTTTAATTAATGCTTCATTCGACAAAAGAGCAATACAGTGTCTCAACTTACAACAATATAAGACGTTTTGTACTAGTACTAACAGCCTAAACAAGAGAATGTAGTGTGACAATGCTGAATAAATCACAGGGGCATCTGAATATTAAAAATGTTATGAAGATAAAATTGAAATATAATAATAAAGTAATTAATCAACACAACAGACTGCTCCAAAGTAATATCCTTCATCTCTAATTTACCGATCATTCGCAGCATCTCATTATATACAACTTGATCTGAGTAGTGTAGAGCTGAAGCAAGTCCTTCTTTTGGCTTATTTTGGACTTCACCCATCGTCTGGTATATAAAAGAAAAAAAATCCACGACGTTTCGGAGACTGGAACTGTCTCCGTCTTCAGGTGGATAGGGAAGGATATACCTACTCAGTTGGGCCCCGTAGAAAGAGCTAGTCTCAATCACTGGACTCCAGTGATATTTTAAATTTTTTATTTTTTAATTTATTTTAAAATGTCATTAAACTTACACATTCATTCCTTGCTGCAACATATTTCGGCCTCACATGGACCATCATTAGGCAACATTTTTCGTTATCGGGGAGACCACTACACTGTACACTTTGTATTCTCTGTCCTTAGGCACATCGTTGTTTTTGTTGTTAGTTTCTTTCGTAGAAGGTTTCCATTGTATCTTTTTCTTCTTTTTGGCGCCTACGCGTACGATTCGTATTTCAGATTTTTATGTCGTTTACTTTGTTGTATATACTTTTAGTGCCGTCTTCCCTTTCTTTCTGTTGTCAAAAATATTCTTTAGCTTTCTTCTCTTGAGATTTTTCCTCACTCACGTTACTTACCCTAGACACTTCATACGAGTATTTATAAGGTTATGGGTCACCTCTAAAGTTTCGGACAATAACTGAATAGATCAGAATATCAGCTAATTATAAAATTACTGCTTCTTGATTTTATACTGCAATGCATTCTCAAACAAGCGTAAACTTGCAAGAAAGATCCAAAAATTGCCGTACTTGCATGGGGATGAAGGGAAAGCATTTCTTTTATCATCTTTGGAAGCGGGGGAAACACCTGTATATTCTGTTATGTGGACGCTCACTTGATATATCTTAAAAAAGTGGCCGACGTACAACCACTAACTTATCACCACTTATCAGCTGTTCGAAATTGTTCTTTGAATACATTTGTAGCTGCATTCCATACCTAGAGGCTGTTTCTTCCATCCGCAAAATGAAGGAATATATCATGGAGTCGAGGGGCCCAAGACATTGCGGAGTGTGGTGTGAGCGGAGAAGACTATTCGGGTTCTGCTACTACCGTATTAGTTTTTATTATTATGGTACAATCTAATTCCTTGTTTATTGTAATCTTAATTATATTCAATACAAATATACGAAGCGCGCTCCATATATAATGCCTCCTATTTTTTTTTTTTGTGTTATGTAACGTCTGAGCTGGATGTTGGTGTTGTAGTAAAGGTTGAAACTTCCCGCCAATGTACTGTTAGTTTGGTTGTCGTGCGACAGATAGCGGCAGAAGAGCAGTGTACCAAAATGACGTCTGACATAGAAGTGCGTACGAAACAGAGATGTGTTATTGAATTTCTCACTGCCGAACAAATTGCACCCATTGACATCCATCGACGCTTTCTAAAGGTGTACGGAGACGATACAGTGGAAGTCAGCACAGTGAGGCGGTGGGTAGTGCGTTTCAACAGTGGCGAAAGTGAAGTGCACGACAAGCCACGCCCTGGGCGTCCCTGCTCAGCTGCCACTCCTCACAATGAACAGCGCCTCATCCATAAAGATCGGCAGATAACGACCAGGGAACTGTTTGCACAGTTTAATATCGGCTGTAATGCATTGGAAACGATGTTGGGGAAGCTGGATTATCGCAAGGTTTGTTCCAGGTGAGTCCCAATAATGCTTACTCAGGACCACAAAAGTCATCGAATGGAAGTCTGTCAGGACCTGTTGCACCAGTTTGAGGCTGAAGGTGACAAGTTTCTGGACAGCATCGTCACCGGAGATGAGACGTGGTGTCACCACTACGAGCCGGAATCCAAAAGACACTCCATGGAGTGGCGACATCCGGATTCCCCTAGAGAAAAGAAGTTCAAGACACAACCATCGGCAGGGAAAGTGATGTGCGCGGTCTTTTGGGATTAGCGGGGTGTGATTTCGTTGGATTTCCTGGAGCCTGATGAGACTGTCAATTCTGGACGCTACAAGATGACGCTGACTAAGCTGAAAGCCTGTATTTCCCGAGTCAGGCCAGAGAAGCAGACAACCTTTCGCTTGCAACATGATAACGCTAGACCCCATACCAGTTTGGTGACCACCGCGCACATTACGAAGTTTGGCTGGACTGTCCTACCACATCCACCTTATAGCCCCGATTTAGCACCTTCAGACTTCCATCTCTTTGGGCCTATGAAAGATGGACTACATGGGCATCATTTTCCAGACAATGATGCTGTCATTGCAGCTGTATGAAAGTGCCTAGCCTCTGCTGGCGCAGACTTTTAAGGACGCGGCATACATGCTCTTGTTCATCGCTGGCAAAACTGCATAACGAATGGTGGTGATTATGTGGAAAAATAAGTGTATGTAGCTGAAATCTTGCTCTATTTAACTGCGTTATTATGCTTTCTGTATCTATTGTAGTTTTCATTCAAAAAAATAGGGGGCATTATATACGAAACGCTTCTCGTATATTGTCTCATTTCTTAAGGGTGTAATTGGTTGAGGCACTATGCTACAAGCTCAAAGACTGTGGGTTCGATTCCCGATGAAGTCATAGGATTTTTCAATTGACCTCAGCCTTTCAGACGCACAAAGACCCCGGGGGCGACTCAGCCTCTAACAGAAATGAGTACCAGGAATCTTTCTGGGGGTGACGTGCAGCCAGAGCTTAAGGCTGGCAACCTCACTGCCATCCGTGAGCTGATTTTCTAGAAAATGTGAGATCCTCGACGTCTCAGAACCCTGTGGCCCTCCACGGCCTGTTACAGAGATAGTTGTACCTGTACCTCATCTCTTAATGATAGCTGTGATTTGTTTTAATGTAAATAATTCAAATTATATAAATTGCCTTATTTATATCTTTTGTCTCCTGTTTTATTGTAATTCACCATAGCGTATCTTAAGATATCACGTAAATAAATTATTATTATTAATATTATTATCGACCTCATCGGTCGAATGATAGTGCTTGTGCTTCATGTTCGGGAGGTTCTGGCTTCAAATCTCGGACCGGGACCGGATATTCTGAGTAGGATAATGAAGATCAAGTAGGCCGACTGTGCTACAAAGATTCTAAAATATATGTATGAAAATAATTATCGAATAAGCATTCAGTTTGATAAGATGGGAGCACACATACAATATCGTACAACAAACGTGACTTCATTTTCCAGACAGACAAGCAATATGTTTGCTGAATGCAGTCTTCTGGGATTTGGCACCGTGTATATGTGGTGTTAACCGACATTTCGGAGGAACGTATCGCCCCCATCTTCAGGGTTGAAGAAAAAGTATAAGTAATTCTGCAAGCGACAACACCGTGAGACACGATAAATTGCTGATTGAAGTTCTATAGGACCATCTGATAAAAATACAGGGAAAAATACTGAAGGACAAAGATCATGCGAAGTGTGAAATTGTGAGCATAGGTGCGACTGGAAGCATGAGATCATTTCAGAAGTAGCATATTTAGAGAGCGTCTCTAATCAACACTCCATCGCATAATTTCAATATGCGCCCAGTCAGGGAACAGCATGCATCTTGAAGAAGACTCTAATGTAGCACTTACTTTAGTTTCAAATATATTTTCCATGATTTTCTTATTGCTAGTGGGGTGGGACCAAGTCCCTTGTACTGCGGCCACTTCTGGCCTTTTGTACCAGCCCCAGATGATAGATAGGTGAGGGTGATTGTGGAGTAATTGGTGGAATGAAGATTGGCAGGGGAATCCGAAGTACTCGGAGGAAACCTGCCCCAGCGCCACTTTGTCCACCACAAATCCCACTTGACAAGACCTTGGATCGAACCCGGGACGTTGCGGTGGGAAGCCAGCCCCTAACCGCTTGAGCTATGGCGCGGCCCTATCTTCCATGATACTAATACGTGATGAGCCTTACGAATAAGGTTTGAGTCTGGTTCGTGGATAGGATTCTCTGTAATGCGGAGTAAAATGACACAGTAATTCAATTCAATTCAATTCAATTCTTGTTTATTTACGTGCAAACTTAATAACGCAGAGACCAATTACGAATAATAATAATAATAATAATAATAATAGCAACAATAACGAATTCTACGACGACGATGATGATGCTTCATTTTATTTATTAAAGTGCTTGACAACAGCTGAAAAGCAAATTAGTAATACTAATAAAATAATAATAATACTTTTAAAGGCCGGAAGATGTATTTTTAGTGTGGCAAGTAGGAGTTTGCATAACGTTTCAAATCCAGCACATGACAGAAATTTTTCTGTGTTTTGCTTTGAAATGATATCAGTTCCGCCCGCGCCTGGCTTTTTGAGAACCGAAAGACTGAATTAGGCGCTGATATTTGAAGAGGAAGCGCGTTTATCTGTAGCTGCTGTCGTTTGCCTCTGTGAGCTTAGTTTGCAGCTCATTTCTTGCTTCCAGTCAAGCCGGGACTGTCGGAACCACGCGCCATGGTGAGTACTCTCACTCATTTGGGGAGTAAAATTGAGGCTAGAAAAATATAGACCGTCTGAAATCTGTAGAGAAAATAAAGTGAGTACTATATATCGTCGAATAAAATACATATTTATCCCAGAAAATATCTACAGAAAACACTGACTACGCCGTCCAATAAATAAAGAAATGTATTTTAGACAACAGCTTCCACTGACATACCAGACAGACCTGTTCATACATGACTGTAATACGCACGCAGCCATTGATTCGGGAGGCATTTTGAGAAAAATGCTGTACGTTATGTCGAAGTATATAAGAATTCATACCTGTAATTCCCTGCCGTCGGTCTAAGGTATGTACTGTCTTCGCTCGCTTGGAAACCGGGATCCTGGGTTCGAATCCCACTCAAGGAGTGGATGTTTAGTTTGTGTGTGTCCGTTTTTCTGTGTTTGTGTACAGGTAGAGGCCTTGCGACGAGCTGATCACCCGCCCAGGGAGTCCTGCCGAATGTGTAAGATCTAGAAAAACCGAAGTGAACGGAGAAGTTCATGGAGGTAGGCCTAGGCCCACTGGGGCTGTAGTGCCAAGGAAAAAAAAATCCCTACCATTCAGTACAGATTGATCGGTACATATATATTATCATCTGAGCTCTCGAGACCACTAGGTCGGGCATGTACAAATTACAACGGTGTTAATCAGGCTTTGTAAAAAATACCAAAAGCGTATTTTAACAAAATGCTGGTCAGTACTGACATTACTGTGTTCACATTATTTTTGTAAACGCAATAATGGTATACACCCAAGAGGTTTGAGTTATCTCATTTTTAGCATACTCTCCTTCCTTAAAGAAAAAAGCAGGTTTATGAGAACGCCATACTGCCTGTGTGCCGGTCTTTCCTTACAAATTTTTGAACTAGCTGACCGATATAAATGAAACTTTGTACGAACATTATACCATTGTAGGCTACCCCAAAGTCGTACTTTCTAACCTACTTTGATTACGTGCAAGGTAATAAGAGAGGCTTATGAAAGCAGTATGCTGTGTGTTCTCTCATTTTAAATTTTAAACAAGTTTATTGCTTTTTACGAAAGTTCGCATGAATGATGCCATTCGAACCCATTTCAGCTCCTGCGTTTGTAGTTTCCTACGATCAGTAATAACAGTATGGTGAGCTCGCAATTTACGAGGTGGGAGCACAATTACTGCCACTTACGTTAGGGTGCTGAAATGATTCATAATAAAAGATCTTGGAATAATATGCAACTTCTATAAAGGTTATCTTTTTTATAACATAAAATAGCAATATGGCGGCCATGAGAAAAATTTATTTAGCTTTCAGTTTGATGGGGATAATCTCTGGGGCCAGTATTGCAAAATTTTGTGCTGAGATATATTGCAAATACACCTACATATTACGTATGAAATATCATTAAGTCAACGATTACAATCATGGCGGCGATGCAAAATGTTGAAGCTATATCCAACAGTACACAGTACACAGAATCTGTACTGCACTTTAGAGTAATACATTGTTCACGTACACACACAAAACTGTAACAGCAACAACATATCAATAGATCTGTTGGGCTGGGAATCCATCTGTCAGACCTTGGTAACTCCTTGCAGTCTTAATAAAGTAATTCATGTCCACTGTATTTAGACACTCGAGATTTGCTGTGATGGGAATATATGCGCATGAGCTACTTTGTGCGAAATATCTTGTGTTAATGTCGAATGTAGCGTAATCACAACGATGAAGCAAAATTCTGGGAAATATGAATTGTCAGTGCTACAGAATAAGAAGAATCCTGCTGTAAGTCATTGTGTTGCCCCGTGTGCTTCTAATGTTGATGTACCACATTCCACGACTTCACGAGTAAGTAAATATAGCAATGTGATAAGAGCTCAGCTTCCGCGCAAAAAGGAAATGCTTTTACGAATGTATGTAGTTACTAAGTGTACAGAGATGGCCGCGTCATAGCTAAAGCGGTTAGTCTCTGGCTCCCGGGTCTGGTCAAGTGGGATTTGTGGTGGACAAAGTGGCGCTGGGGCAGGTTTTCTCCGAGTTCTTCGGTTTCGTCTACCAAACTTCATTCCATCAATTGCTCCACAATCACCATCATCTATCATCTGGGGCTGGTGCAATAAGGCAGCAGTGGCCGCAGTAACTGTCTCACTCCTCTAATAATAATAATAATAATAATAATAATATACCTACCACTACCGAATCGTACTCGTATTTCGGTGGCCTCAAGATGAGAGTAGAAACCGACATGCGCTTCTGGTACGGGGAATTAGGATGTGACGAAGACCAGCTCCAATCACGAGTGATTGCCTTCACGTAAACTTATGTTGTATGAGTAACGCTGTACAATTCTATTCGGGAGATACGGTTAACTGAGAGATCTGGCCGAGATTCCTTATTCCTTATTTTGCCCAGGTGAAAACCAAAACACCAATTTGGAACAGGCTATGAATGGCTCCTCCCAAAATCTTTACATTACTATCCATTCATGATCATCTCTGCATTTCACTTAACGCTAATTAAAACAAACACGATTCATAAGAGAAGAAATGTTCTTCCATGACTGAAGTGTGCTACTAACAGACCTAGTGACAGTAAGACATATTGGCAGTATTTCAGTACGCTGGTAGAGATAAACACATATGGTAATTCCACGTGCCAAGTGTCTACTCTGGCAGTAACAGATTTCTACTGAGAAAAATAACGGTAAGACCCGACTGGATGTCCATAAAACACTTGACTTATTTGCAGAGTTCTCAGTCAGCTCATGACTCTGACACATTTTGAAAATCTAATGATCTCTCATGCCAGCGTCTGAAAAGAAAATAGGGAGAAACAAGCCTATCTGCATGTCCGATATTTCAGCCAAATTTTCAACTCTTATTCATATTCTTAAATTACATTTATTCAACTTCATTAAATGAAACGTTCGTTCATGGTTTTGTATAGAACCGAAATTGATAAAGTCATCTTTCCAAAATATTTGAAATTGCTCCATCTGGAATCACATAGCTAACAGCTGAAGCCCTTTCAACAGATGTACAGATGGATGAACGGACCTCCCAATTATACTTTCATTGTGTCAGCTTCGTTGAATAATCTTATAAAAGACATTAAATAGTTTGTGAAGATGCAGTTCTGTATAATATTCCAAGTCTCGTTTGATTCGTCCTTCTAGATGATCGAAAGACACGAAATAACATATATGAACTGATGTGCCACGCGCCAGTACCAAGTGAAAGAACGTCAGTATGTTTTATGATTTCCAGCTGACAACGCCGAAGTCTCTAGCCTTTGTCGCCATGATACTCTTGGGGGCTGCAAGTGGGGACTGTCCCTCGCCATGCAGTTGTTACAGCGGAGGCGTGGACTGCAGCAACAGAGGACTGATCCACCTGAAGAAGGACATGTTCAACTGGATAGGTGCTCAAGAGCTCCCAGAACTCACTCTCGAGAACAATCGTTTGATTTTACTTCCGGGCCATATATTTGATCCACTTTGGGGGCTCAAAACTCTTAACCTCAACCACAACCAATTGAGAATTCTTGAAGTTGGCGTTTTCTCGAGGCTAAGGAACCTCAGATTCCTGGACATGAAGGATAACCAGCTGGTAACACTGCCGATCGGACTGTTCGAGTACCAGAACAAACTGATCTCTCTGGATGTGAGGAACAACCTTTTGTCGACCCTCGACGTCGAGACAGTATCTCCTATGTTCAACCTGAATAGTCTCGCCATCAAAGGGAATCCCCTAAATTGCGACTGCAATTTGCAACCTGTCGTAATCTGGAGCTCCGGCAACATAGATAACACCGACGCTGAGTGCCACTTTCCTCCCGAGTACTCGAACCTCAGCTGGTATGTGTTGGCAAGTGCCCTGTGCACAGTTCTACCTTTCACAGCAAGTCTCGCTCCATCAGAAAATGTGACAGACATCTGTATCGAGATGTCGACTTCTGTTGTCGATAACTACACCGAGATATTATCGACCACTGGTGCAGAACCAGGAAGCATGCAGCGTCGTTTCAACTCATTTTCAGGCGGCAACATAACTATGGCATTGCTGGTCTTTTTTAATCTTCTTGTGCTGACTGTACCTTTGGTGTTTGTCTTCTGATTCAAGAGATATATAGTGATAAACAGAGTGCGCTACGAAGAAGAGGGCCAACTGAAATCATTATATGACCGCACTAGTCCTGGTGGACATTATGACTGTTGCATTCAATCATGGAAGAAAGGAGGTAAGATTTATATGACATGATGTAGGCTAGTATTTCGGAGCATTTTAAGTTCACTATCCTTGGTGCTGAATATTCTGTCATAATGCCCAACAGACTTCATCGTCGTTTACCGATCACAGTGGCCGCACAATCGAAGGTTTGAATTGTCTTCGCCGGCTCAAGCATTATGATCGTGGGTGCGAATCCATCTAGAGGTTATCTGTCTGCGTTTATTCTGTGTTTATGTTGTCACGTGTAGGTAGCGGCCTTGCAACTCTGATCCCTCGCCCAATGAGTCCTACAGACTGTCTATATGATTAAGAAAGTGTAAAAGAGAGGCCAAGGTTCATCACGGACTATAGCTCCCACAGAATAGTAGTA
This sequence comes from Cryptotermes secundus, assembly GCF_002891405.2. Taxonomy (NCBI): domain Eukaryota; kingdom Metazoa; phylum Arthropoda; class Insecta; order Blattodea; family Kalotermitidae; genus Cryptotermes; species Cryptotermes secundus. Next base: position 189,698 of record NW_019744115.1, read on the forward strand.
ATAATCGTCATTTGGATGTTATCAATTCAGTCAGATCTGATGCGAGCCAGAGTGTTGTGGTTGTTTTGGCTGTTCTGACTGCAGTGGTTTATATCTTCTGGAAAGTTCCAATTCTACTCGTTTTGAGCAGTGTTAATTAGGAGATCTGAAATTTCACCTGTAGAGCACAGAATGAGAGCATAAGTATGTTTCACCACGCCATCTCATCCACTGCAAACATCGTGTGGAGTTCAAGCGTGGACATCAGAAGTGTTTGGGTGGAGACAACGAATCGAAAGGCGGCTCAAGGTTCCACATTGCTCGGAACGGTACAACATGAACAGTGACCAAACCACAGCTTCATGGGCGTTTTGTGCTTGTGAAACAAAGCTCCAGTAACGCACAGTGACTCCACCACAGTGGATAACTCATACCACTAATGCAAAAGCCAGAAAGTATCACGTAGCATGTAAATACAGCGATCGTTCGGTCAACCATGTCTTACAAGTATTTCCCAGAAGAGCCCGAACTTGTCTTTCCTGTTTCGACACTTTCTTACACGTCGCTATGTGCAAGTGATGACATAGGTTTAAAAACTGTAAGAACACTTTGACTTGCTTGTTTTCGATTTTGATGTTATATCCTTGTGCACATATTCCAAAGTTGTTCCCTTAATAAACATAATGTATACTAATTAGTACATTGTTATGAGTTGTGAGAGTAATAAGCTTGCATTAAACTAGACATAAAATGGTGTTCGTGATTAAATTTAAAGAATAACGCACTCCGCATAAACTTCCCTTTATATAGTTGCAGAATTTTTAGTCACCACTGCATCCGAAAACTAGATTGATGAAGTTTCATGAAACAGTCACTTTACTAGTAGCCCTTCGATTGTAAATGTTCTCTTCCTCTGAAAGAAGATTGTAGATTTCAAAAGTTTCGAAAATAAAACGAAAATGACAAATATTTGGGTGTAGTACAGAAAACTTAAGTAGAAAAATTACGATTTTATATAACGAAGAATTCTGTGACAAAACAAATTGTTCTATTACTGTTACTATTAACACAATCGTACCACCACTGTTCTTCTTCTTCTTCTTCTTCTTATTATTATTATTATTATTATTATTATTATTATTATTATTGTTAGTATTATTATTATTAATGTTGATTTTAGACTGCAAATACCAAGTTTTGTTACGGAAGAAATAACGTGGAGACTTAAGCGGAGATATTTTGGAGGAAGGCAACATTACCAAGATGGATTTCAGAGAAATACGGTATGGACCGTGAACTTAATTCAGCTGACAAATGATTGGACCCAGTTCCGGGTCCATGTGAAAAAGGTAATGAATCATTGGGTTTCATAAAAGGCAACGTATTTCGTGACCAACTGAAGAGCAACAAAAGTTCCAAAAAAGAGTCTGCACTATACGGAGTTGGCCCGCGCCATAGCTCAAGCGGTTAGTCGCTGGCTTCCCACCGCGGCGGCCCGGGTTCGATCCCGGGTCTGGTCAAGTGGGATTTGTGGTAGACAAAGTGGCGCTGGAGCAGGTTTTCTCCGAGTTCTTCGGTTTCGTCCGCCAATCTTCATTCCACCAATTACTCCACAATCACCCTCACCTATCATCGGGGGCTGGTACAATAGGCCAGAAGTGGCCGCAGTACAAGGGACTTAGTCCCACCCCACTAGCAATAAAAAAAATACGGAGTTGGCCGCTACTCTTGCTATTGCCAAGGCAAAGCCTGTAGCACATGACGGAATTGAATATGGATAGCAGACCAAGTAGTCCAGAATTTGTGTACTAAACCTCTTAGAGAGAGGCAATTTTTAATATCGAGATGGAAACTGGAGAATTGTATTAAAATATAAGCGACGTAAATAGGTTGTCACGATGTGAACTAAAGTGAATTGGCTCTTGATTTTCCAGTTAGTAAAATAAGCCAAAATAGAGATAGACTGAACGACCGGGACTGCATGTCTGGCAACAGCAGGACAACCCATATTCTTATCCAGTGACTTCAAAATATCTCACTACATGGCGCAAGGTGTTTAAATTATGCATCTGCTTTCGTGAAATGGAAATTTATTACAGTGTCTGTAAAACCAAGTCCCTTTCTGTTTAGTTACTTATATAGACCGTGGAATTGCGAATTATGCTATATGTGTTCACGCACACTTTTTTAATGTTTTTCCAGACAGGATTTCCAAAATACCTATTAACTTCAAATTTCCGCCCGTTTGACCATAAGCAGTAACATCCCCCCCCACACACACACGCATACACACACACACACACACAAACCAATCAATTCCTATTAAATTCAGTAATCTAGCCGGACACTAAATTTTGTTAAGTCATATTCATTTTAATTTAAGCGCCACTACAATTAGAGGCCGAAAACCCACTTACATATGTTTCATAAATATAAATTTAAATCAAGGACCATTTTACAGAAAATCCCTAAGCAACTCATATAGCTTATTAGTCCTTGGTAATAGTTTATGTGCAAGTTTTATTAAGTTTAATTAATTTTAGGCTATCCTGTTTAATGTTTTAAATTCATTTTGTGGTATCTTGCCAAATGTTTCCTAAAAAATGAGGCGGTTTGAACAAAAGCCTCAGTAATCCATAAAATATACATGTTATGTCTTGTACAGCCCCATATTTGTATAATGCGGTGGTTTCTGAAAGATCCTCAACTAACAGACCTATAATAACGAGAAATGTTACATCCTGTATCTGGCGTACGTCGATTTATAGAGGACTGAACACGCCTGAATAGCAATCAGGGCTCAAGAAAAAATGAATAGCTTCCCGAGGTGCATTTTCCCATGTTTCTTGTACTCTATTTGGATTATTTTCGTAAGGTATTATATAGAGTTTGGTTGCAGAGATAAGCCCGTATGACAATTTGATGCCACGCTCTGTCGTGGAAAAATGTATGGATGTTTTCAAACCTTATATAAGTGAATGTACATATCGCACTGATGTTGATGTCAATTTATTGTAGATTACATTGTAGATTGTAGATTATTACAAGACTAATTGGCTATGAATCTGGATAGCTCAGTCGGTATTGTGACTAGGCTACGGAATGGATGACCGAAGAGCCGGGATTCAATTCCTAGCAGGGGCAGAACACTTTTCCCTTCTCCATAAAGTCCATACCGGGCCCACCAAGCCTCGTCTACGGGGGCGTGAAGCTGACTACTCACATCCATTTAATGTAGAGTTAAAGACTGGTGGAGCTATAGCTTCACTCCCTCATACACCTTCGAGGTGTGGTGCTTCCTAGGGAAAAGTTTACAGATCCTTGATACAATAAAGACAGTACATTCCTACTTGTAAATTGGTTTTCTTCTTTGTAAATGAATACTAAACATATCAAAAAGATGCATGAGATCTACTTTCGGAAATACCTCGCTCATAATGTTGAAAGTGTTACAACGTTTTGGCAAATACTACAGTTGCCATCTTCATGGTTAATGTTCCAGTCCCAGCAATGCATTGGACTATGTCCGTTCAGAGATCGAGGTATCGGACATTCTATGGATCAATGGCCAACATATTTCTTAACCTAGGGATTTTTACAATATATGTACATAATTGGCATTCTACTTATAAGAGATCTGGCTATGTTAGAATTTTTAGAGGGTTTCGGAAGTCCTTACATAGTTATGGCTGTGTGCAGCAAAGTAGGAGGTGGAGTCCTGGTTGGAAGAACCGAAAATGTGGTCACTATGCAATACGAGGCGACGACATGGACAGCTGATGACATAAAATAGGTGATTAAAATTGTTTTGCGACTCCGTGTTCAGGACAGGAAGCGATGGAAACATTTTAAGCAACCGCTTGAGACTGAGAACAGTTCTCAAAAGATATTTTGTGATCATCTTGTATTGAGGAGAATGTGACGAAGGTTCTTTTTACTGCTTGATTGGGAAGGATCTGCCAAAATGTTTTTGGCAGTCACGTGGTTAGGAAATGCGATGATAGAAAAGATTTAGCGATTGTGATGACACATGAACAGACCTGACACTAAGGGAGAAAATAAAATGAAAATAATTGCAAGAAGCCATACAGATAATCAATTTCATTATCACCAATGCGTAGGAATAATTAGAAGATTTTCATGTCATAGTAACATATACCAACATAGACGGAGGGCGCTTGAGAACAGGGTGTTGAGGAGAATATTTGGACCGAAGAGAGATGAAGTGACTGGAGGTTGGAGAAAATTGCATAATGAGGAGCTTCATAACTTGCACTCTTCTCAAAGTATAATTAGAATGAACAAGTCAAGGAGGATGAGATGGGCATTGCATGTAGCACGAATGGGGAGAAGAGGAATGTGTATACGAGAATGGAAGGAAAGCCAGAAGGAAAGAGACCACAGGGAAGACCAAGGCGTAGGTGGGTGATCAATATTGAAATGGATCCTAGAGAGATAGGATGGGATAGTATGGGGAGGATTGATCTGGCTCAGGAGAGGAACCGGTGGAGGGCTCTTGTGAACACGGTAATGAACCTTCAGGTTCTATAAAATTCTGGGAAATTCTTGAGTTACTGCAGAATTGGCGGCTCCTCAAGAAGGGCTCAGCTCCACGAGTAAGTAAGCAACATATACCTACCGCTAGCGTCGCCTGTGGGACCAACACTGAACCCCGGAACTAAAATCATATAAACAGCAGGAAGAAAGTGCGAGATCATACTGACCTTGCGTATAAGATGGATCTGATTATGTCGTTGTGTGTACTCACCCATCAGCAATATCTGTGACGAGGCTCTTCAACTAGCATCTCACGCGGATCAGGCGGGGATAACGTTAGGAGGAGCAGACGAATCCGAAGTTGTAGGATCTGCATATTTTCAGGCAGTGCCCTGTAATTAGAAGATGCTTTAGTTCAGTCCCTTGGAGCGTACCAAATTGTAAGGTACCTATTATTTGTTTTTATATGAAAATAGTCCCTCGTCATAAAATGAGGACGCCCAAAAACTATAGCTTAATTTTATATTACAATTAGCGACTGTATTTAACGGTAATAATTTAGATATGTACTGAACTTGCTACATTATTGCAGACAAATCTGACTATTTAGGTAGATTAAGCCCACACTATTTTTCTCTAGATTATATACCGATATAACAAATTGGGAGACTTCTTACAATTAAATTATTTTGTGCCCTCATATAAATTGTGTTAATTGCAAATGTTCATTGCTGGCACCTATGAGGCCTCTTAGATTTTCATGCCACATGAGGACAGAAATTTTTGTATCATAAACGAGTGTAGATGTGCTTGTTTATGGTAATTAAAGTTATACTCGTTATTTTTATCGCACGATGTGTGACGGAGGAACCGGTTCTCGGAAATCCACTGCTGTTCAGAATAGTTAGAGGACTACAGTCGTTACGCAAGAAATGATATACACAAACAACATGAAGGATCTGAGGTCCTCACAGCGGTGATTATGAAGAGTTCGGTCTTCTGGGATATAACGCAATGCAGTCCGTTGAATACCGAGAGAAGTTTCAAAAGAATATATCACCTCCATCTTCAGTGTTTAAGAGTAAGCCAAACAAGAAATGAAAACTATGCAGAGAGCAAACGTTGCTTGGTCTACTGTTCAGCCCTGAAGATGGAGGCTACAGTTTCCTCAGCAACGTCGATTATCTTTCAACGGACCACACGGCGTTATATCCTATAAGGTAGTACTCTTCAAACATATAACACGCAGTATCCTTAAAACGGTCACTCTGTATTGAGCAGTAGAGTTCGTACGCCATGTAGGTGCGTTTTTAGATGTGACGGGGGTGCATTCCCACCTGCCAGATAGTTCCGCAACACTGTCAGCCTAATCTGCAACGCATGCTCTTCGTTTTCTAATCTTTCTATAGTTGATGTAACACCGCTATCAATAATTCAGACTAGGTGGCGTAGAATGATCGCAATGGATTGGAAAGGGTGTGGAAGGAAGCACTTGTGGCCTTATAAGAGGTATAAGTTCCAAATATTGCTTAGGGGAACTGAGGAAAACCACAAATTTTCAAGATGGTCGGTATCCCTGACGGTATTTGAACCTAACACCTCTCGAATATAAGTCATATGCATTACCGCTTGAAGAAATTTGGTCGTGGTATCTGCTTCCAATCCCGGGCCTGGATCATGACAGAATTTACATGGTTGCCGGTCCTGGTAGCCTCTCCAGCATTGACATCGCGTGTTGGAATCCCGCTGAATGCCCCCAAGTTTCTGCAATGTCTTCCTGTGGTAGGGGCACTGTGATGTTATAGTCGCCCATGAAAGAAGTCCTAAGGCCATACATTAACTTTTCCACATATCCCACACGCCGTTTCACATAGTTTATTGTAATTTGATGCTGTGTTTTATTGTACTGTGGAAGCGTGAAATTTATTCGTTCTGTCGAATACTTCTGTGTTTTGATGCAGTTCTACATATGAACCGGCCGCCAGTAGGCCGAAGCATAATAAACCGTGAAAGAATGCCGGTGGCCAATTTGTGTACTACATTATGGCGTGCACTCTCTCCAGTCTTTTTCCGCTGAGAATGAAACCAACTTAATATGAAGCTTACCTAAATTCTTGTAATATATCCAAATTAAGGAGGACAAACAAAATCATCCGTGTAATATGAACAAAATATTACAGCTTCAAAGGAGGCTACATCCGCAACTCTCACTGATGACAAGGGCTGTGTTTGCAGCTTATCTGCAGTCCTCATAGCGTCAAGCTTACGGCCAGTGACGCGTTCCCTCAACACAGAACAGCCATCTCCCAGTTTCAAGTTGCTGCTGCCGGTTTTCTAGAATCACTTGGTTACACTATATTTTACGGTACTGTGTTAAGTGCTAAGTGTTTGTAGCGTCGAAAGATATGTGGTAGGGGGACTTCGAATGCTGAAGCAAAAGAAACAAAGGAGACAGCCCTGACCTATTTGAGGCAGCATTTTCTAATTTTCCTGAAGTGTCTACAGCTTCCTTTATTTATGGTTGCATTTACTGTCCATGACTACTGGACGTAATCCGAGCGATGAAATAAGCCTCATTCACTCAAACCGAGCAGGTTGGCATAGCGGTAACTCTCTGGATTTCTCTTCGCCATGCATCCATTTCGTATATCGGATATCTACATCCGAATTCCTGTCTCTCCAGTCTGATATTAGGATAGCCCCTTGAAATAAGCCACGGTCGCTCTATTCCTTCGCTAATCACAATTTATGGTCATCTTCAAAACAGATTGTACACTGCGCTATATCTATCTATCTATATATGACTCTATAGCCCTTTGTTGGACCTTGGCCGCTTTTTCAATTTCTTAATCCTATACACCGTCGGTGTGACTCCTTGGACGCACACAGACATCCATACCTTAAATGAGATTCAAACCCACGATCCCAGTGCTCGAGCGGGTGAAGACAGTTCATGCTCTTTTTTTTTTTCTGCTGCTGCTACTTCTGGCCTATTGTACCAGCCCCAGATGATAGGTGAGGGTGATTGTGGAGCAATTGGTGGAATGAAGATTGGCAGGGGAAATCGAAGTACTCAGAGAACACCTGTCCCAGCGCCACTTTGTCCACCACAAATCCCACTTGACAAGACCCGGGATCGAACCAGGGCCTCCGCGGTGGGAAGCCAGCGACCCAGCGACTAACCGCTTGAGCTATGGCGCGGTCTAGTTCATGCCTTAGACCGCACGGCCACTGTGATCGGCGTACACTGCATTATGCAGTTGAAGAACTGACAGTCCACGATCATAGGAATTAGCTTGTTACCCATAATATCGAAACTTCTTGAAAAGCTTATCCTCAATAGAATTAATCACGACGCCAATCCAAATGACTGGATCCCTAATCACCAATTTGGCTTTCGACAGGCACACTCCACAGCACAACAATGCCACCGAATAGCTAATATAATCAACCAAGCTATGGAAAACAAACAATACTGCACTGCTGCCTTCCTCGACGTAAGTCAGGCATTTGACAAAGTTTGGCATCCAGGCCTGCTTTACAAAATCAGAAGAATTCTACCGGCCAAATATTTCGCAATACTGCAGTCGTACCTAACAGACAGAGAATTCGAAATAAAAATCAACGCTGAAGTATCCAACCGAAGAAACATACAATCAGGAGTTCCTCAGGGCAGTATCTTGGGTCCACTCCTCTACGTGCTATACACCTCAGATATACCGACCACCGAATTAACAAAAATAGGTACGTTCGCAGACG
>NW_019744115.1:199192-206173 GCF_002891405.2 Cryptotermes secundus
TGGATCCATTTTTACATTCATGAGTAATGAGTAATCGTATTGTAATCTAATGTTAATTTTAAGGTTATGTGTGCGATACGCCTCGAATATTGTATGTTAAAAGTGGGAATCCAGTAGGTAAATAAAATTAGATAAATTGTTACAATTAATATGTTGCTGGACATTATCCATCATCTTGTCTGTTCTAAAAAACCGTCTAGTTTATATTAAAGACACAACGTTTCGGTAACTGGAATCTGTCCCCGTCTTCAGGTAAAACCTACTCAGTTGGGTCCAATAGACAGAGCTAGCCCCTATCTCCGGACAACTATGCCAGTTTCAGAAGGGGTTCATAAAACAAGCACAACATAATCCATCTGTGAGAGCTAAGAAATATTGAAGCTATCATTGAAGCTAGGAGTATTGCTTCTCTCCCGGTATGATTTCATTATAGATATTTCTCTGTTGCTAAGCCTCAAATTATGATAGCTTCAATATTTCTTAGCTCTCACAGATGGATTATGTTGTGCTTGTTTTATGAACCCCTTCTGAAACTGGCATAGTTGTCCGGAGATAGGGGCTAGCTCTGTCTATTGGACCCAACTGAGTAGGTTTTACCTGAAGACGGGGACAGATTCCAGTTACCGAAACGTTATGTCTTTAATAGAAACTAGACGGTTTTTTAGAACAGACAAGACGATGGATAATGTCCAGCAACATATTAATTGTAACAATTTATCTAATTTTATTTACCTACTGGATTCCCACTTTTAACATACAATATTCGAGGCGTATCGCACACATAACCTTAAAATTAACATTAGATTACAATACGATTACTCATTACTCATGAATGTAAAAATGGATCCATTTTAATAATTTAGTAACGACATACTTAATTCATAAAAAGCGCCTGATGATGATCTCGGTAGATCGAAACATGCAATGGCACGAAAATAAAATAACCCGAATATTAAACATTTTAATATCGAAGAAAGCAGTCTTCTGGGATTTGGCACCGTGTATATGTGGTGTTAACCGACGTTTCGGAGGAACGTATCGCCTCCATCTTCAGGGTAGAAGAAAAATATATAAGAAATCTGCAAGCGAAGAGATCGTGAGAACCGGTAAAAGCAGACTGCTTTCTTCATAGTCACCGCCGTGAAAGCCTCAAATCTTACATTTTAATATCGGTTTATTATCAATTGTTATGTTAACGGCCCCTAAGGAGACTTCTGGTGCATGAGCGTAGCAGGTCGCAGAAAACAAAGATACGGCGACTGAGGTTGGCTGTGGTTTGACTCAGCCACTCCAAGCTAAGGCATTACCTATCGTTTCCAGCACATCATTTGCATCTATTCATTATTCGACGCTATGTACTACTTGCTGCTAGTTCGACTTTGACTACTTTTACAAAGAGGACAGCAACTGCTAATCCTATTGAGGAAGATCATTAATATTTGTCAGATGATGTACTTCCGAGAGGAGGGGGCTATAAGTGACTGTTGGAAAGTTTCGCAGGAATTTCACTTTTGGAAGCAGTACATTCCAGTACTATTGTTTAGTGTATAGTATACTTATTCTTTTATTACTATTAATTTATATAATTGTAGTTGTAAGTGTATTTCATTGTATTTACTGTGTACTTGTGTGTCCTTTGTTCTTTGTGTAGTTTTGTGTGCTGTGCGGGCAGAAGATGGTATACATAAATTTGACTCCCTGTTTTCAAAATGTCGCTGTCAGAACAGTAATGTAGATGAAAAACAGAAGTGGATTTTTAGGTTTTTCGCTGATTTAAGAGATTTCTATGTCCGAGGTGATAGAAATATCACCCAGAACTTGTTTTAAAATTGTGACATAGCGGAGCCAGAGTAGGCGGTCATTGCTTGGCAACGGCTCGATAAATAGATTCCCGCGGAAATGAACACGCACGCAGCAATATAAGAACTACCGTTTCTATGCAACGGCGATGTAAACACACCTCTATAACAACAGAGGCATTATTAGGAAGCGTTATTTTCTGTGGGGGCCGCCCCGAGACTATATAACGAGAATCTCAGGCAGCTGAAAATTAGAATTGAAGGAGTCTCCTGAGACGGCAGTCTGAGATGATTGAGAATAGATTGCAAATGAGAGTCAGTTGAGTTTCGAGACGCCAGCCTGCCAGGATATTAACTTGGGATTGAGAATAGATTGCAAATGAGAGTCAGTTGAGTTTCGAGACGCCAGCCTGCCAGGATATTAGCTTGGGAACAGAGGAATTGAGGAATTGAGGCATCAAAATTACTGAGCTCGGTTCAGTGGAGTTGAAAAAGCTGGCTGTGAAGAGAAGATTTTACGTGTATTATAGTACCGAGATATTTGGATTGTGCGACTCAGTGAGACTGTTACAGTCCCTGTGTTAAGGTCCCTTGTCAGGAAACGGACAGTGGGGATTTTAATAGGCTGAGGACACTAATGTTTGCAGCATGGAACTGTAAAGTACGGAGACCAGCAGTAATGCTGTAATTGCCTGTATTTCCGAGTGGTGTGTATAAGGTGTCAATAAATCCAATCATCCAATCCATATATTGTCTACAGTCACACACCCTAACTTGTGGCAATATAAATCGACGAAATTTCATCTACATTCCCTTACCAGAATATGTTACCTGTAAGGTAATTATTATTATTATTGTTATTATTTTGCTGCAATTGGGTATTCACCGACTGGCAATAGATCTTACACTGATACAGACAAGGTTCTTAGAGTAGTCCTGCGCTGCGAAAGGGTAAGTATATTCGGCATGTAATGTGCCCAAACAGCGCTTTCATGTCGCCATTTTCTTTACTCTACTTGGATTTAATTTATCTTCTTGACATTCTCAGGAATAATCTACACAGTTGTCTTAGTTCAAGTGGTTAGTTGTCGGGTTCCCGCTGCGGCGGCACGGATTCGATCCTAGATCAGGCCATGTGGGATTCGTGATGTATAAAATGGCACTGGGCGGATTTTCTTTCATACACTGAATGTTCCATGCCTCTCGTGCATCATCCGAGGCAAGTACAAGTGGCCTTTAAAGGCCGGAGTACCAAAGGGCTCAAGCTCACCACATCCCAAGAATAAGAATAATCTGGACAGGAAATCCCCTATCTTCGTACACGTAAAACCTAAAGTTCATAACCATGTTCACATAAGCCCGTCATTGGATTCTATTCTGAGTTAATGGAATTCGGTCTCCACGTTCGCATCATGTTTTCTATGGTGTGACATTACGCCCGAAAGTCGAAATCATTAAGCCAAAAGAGACGTTCATTACTAGGCAATGACTCGGTAAACACATTCCCGCGGCAACGAATACGCAAGCAACAATCGAAGAACCGCCGCTTTTTTGCAACGGCGAAGTAAACACCTCTATAACAATAGAGGCATTGTTAGGAAAGAGTGTTTTCTGTTGGGGCTGATCCGAGGCTGTATAACGAGGATGGCAAACCAGCTAGAATTGAGAATTGAGAGAGTCTCTGGAGATGGCATTCGAATGATTGAGAAGAGATGGCAAGAAATGAATTAAGCTCTGAAAAGATTTCATGTCTGCTGCAGCGACAATGAGACTGTTATAAACCCATTACCAGGGTACGCCTACTGAAGACTGAGAACGCTAGTGCGTATATAACGGTGAACTGTGAAGTCCGGAGGGTCTGCGGTAGTTGCCTGTAGTTCCGAGTGGTGAGTATAACCTATCGGAATAGATGTATAGTATAGAATAGTATAGTCTATCGGAATAGAGATATCAGTGTTCACAGTGCTCCATTTAATCCTTCTGTAAGCACGCAGTAGGTCGTACGTTTTCCCTCGCTCTGCCCCCCCCCCCAGGTTGATTATCAATGCGTTTTTCTATGGTGTTTTCTAATGCTGTTTCCTACATCCTACTGCATGTCTCGTTCTTAATAGGCACACCGTGACAGTATTAGCTAAGAGTAGGAACACGAGGTTTTATGTCGGGGAATTTTGCGCTGTTATCTGCAAGTCGCATAATCTCTCTTAAACACAAATATACCTCTCGTCACGTTCCTTTCAGTGACCTTCATAATGACTGACTAAGAGAATTTTTAGTACATCAACTCCGACACTGAGGACCCAAAAGAAGAATGTGAAAATTTAAAATATAGAAATCGTAAGAACACCTGATCTACAATAAATAAATTGTAGGATTATTCTAATATGAGATGTATATCATACAGCAGATGAAAACATATTTTAAACTTGATCCTGTGCCCTTCATATGATTAATTTCCGAAGTCAGCATATTGTAGTTTATTGTTTTAAGCTCTTCTGAAGTGGCTTATTCATTTAACGATGCTTTCTCTCGGTATTGCTTATATAACATGCAATTGGAAATTTATTATGATTGATGAATTGGAAAGGAGTAGCCGTGGTTTCTTTCAACTCTTTATTTGCAAGATTGGAATATCTCAGAAGTCCTGACCGCCAGCACTGAAATATTTTCTTATTAATAATATCGATCGAAAGGTTTCTGTTGTCGTAATTATTAGTCTTCTCACCACGTAATATTATGGCATTCATTGCAAATAAAAATCGATGCGGGAATAATTAATATACTTAATATTATAGCATGTTTTTGGAAGGAAGGGAAGAGAACAGAAACCACATATATTTAAAATGTGAGGTTTTCACGGCGGTGACTATGAAGATTGCCGTCTTCTTGGATGTGACGCCGTGTGGATCTTGTATGAACCGACGTTTCGGAAGAACGTATCGCCTCCATTTTCAGGATAGAAGTTTGCAGCCACCTGCTGACGCTGGTTCGTCGCTCACGGATTTTTCTACCCTGAAGATGAAGGCGATAAATTCCTTCGAAACGTCGATTCACACAAGATCTACATGGCTCCACATCCCAGAAGACGGCATTCTTCAACCGTATATATAATTACCGTCCTCCGGGCCAAGAATCGAACCTGGTTTTTCATAAATACAAAGGAGGAATAGCACCCTTAACCGCGGAGTTCAGTAGTGTATTAGGACAGTTCTAACCCCCCTAGATATATAAATCTCTTAACATGGCTATTGAACCTGTATGACATTTAAAGATTCAGTTCATGTCGCCAAGACACATGCATCTGCTAGCGCCATTTACGTATTATTGCAGACAGTTCGCGAGAAAATGTCAATTTCTTTTGCACAAGTCGTCCGACAGCGCTAATGCATACAATCGGAAACCAAAATTTTCGTCCGTGTATATATACACAATAAATAAAATAAAAGTGCTAAATTCTTGGCAGCTTGTCCTTGTTTGAGACCGTGACGCATCACATATGCCACATGCAGGAAGACTTGTTTGTCAAGATTTACAAATGAGTGTAGAAAGGGCGCAATGAACTTGCATAAGGATATCGCAAGTTTTGCGCGATGAATCATAGCTACAGGATTATTCGCGTGTTTCCTAGTGCATAAAAACAATTTGAACTGCCGTTCAACAACATGCTGACATGTCTCTGTTTACCTAACCGTAGACAATGCCGTAGCACATTGAAGTAAGAGCCGTGGATAGATACACGGCTTTTCCAGGTTGCGTTCCTTAGTATTTTTCATACCTCATTGACCTTTAATCACGCCATATAATAGCCATATATTTTATTCCCTTTTAGTTCGTTAAATATTGGCCGTAACAAAATATACGTGTATTTCATATGTAAGTTGCACATGATTTTTTTTTCTGTGGCGCTCCAGCCCCAATTTGGGCCTAGGCCTACCTCCGTGAAACTCTCCGTTTCACTTCGGTTTACTATATCTTACACATTCGGCAGGACTCCTTAGGCGGGTGATCAGCTCGCAAGGCCTCTACCTGTAGAGAAACACAGAAAAACGCACACAAACATCCATGCCATCAGTGGGATTCGAACCCACGATTCCGGCTTCCGAGCGAGCGAAGACAGTACATGCCTTAGACCGCTCGGCTACCGTGACCGGCTAAGTTGCACATGCTACTTCTGCTTATATTTTATGTCATGAATCTATTTTCCCTACGATGAACAATTTTGTTATTAAATCGGAAGAGTCTGGTTTCAACTTCAGGTAAACCAGAGGCAATATTGGACCGATATGAATCATAATTAAATTTATCCGGGGCCATCGTTACAAACTTTAGTAGAAATCTGCTGAGTAGTTAAGATGAATCATACGGACAGGAAGGCGGACACAATGTGCTCTTACAGGTCACTATCCCTTGTCACCCTATTGAAGCCAACAGTTCCACATTCTTCTCTGTTGGTGTAAGCCTCTGTGGCCCCTCCCATACAACCATGTCATATCTAACCATATCCATTGTCAGGAATTGCTGGTAGATTTTTTGGATACACTGTTTCGACGAGGTGGCTGTGACTGATGAACTCCGCCCAAGTGACGACAGTTCCTCAGAATTCGAGACAGGCGTTAGGAAGCGTAAGTCGAGTATCTCCGGACTCCGGGCTGAGCAGCACTCGGTCGCTCTGGAGAGATCGTGTGACTGGCATTGAGTCGGTTTATCGCATTCCTACACAGGAAATCCTGTTTGAGCATGTAAACCAAATGTGAAGCTTATAAAACCGTAGTATGACCGTTACATTTTCAGTCGGAGCAGAAAATTGCAATAGCAAGGGAACCCAGTCTGGCACGTCAGCGTAACGAGATGTGGGAAGTGAATGTGAGCTGCGGATTTTCACTTTATAGATGTCTGGATAGTACCCGATGCAGCTAGCACTCCTTAACACAAATATTCCGAGATACAGTAATTTTCCACACAAAAATTCATAGTCTGTGAATTTCTATCACAGAAACTTACACAAACCTCTGTCCTGTTAACAAGCACTCGAAACTATGTTCAGTTAAATATTCTGTAAAAATAAACATAACACTCAGAATTTCTGGGTTTTTGGACTTTTTCCATCGTCCGGTATTCTAGAGACTAGAAAACACGACTTTCCGGAAAGTGGATGCTTCCGTCCTCAGATAGGGGGGTGGGGGGG